>NC_041726.1:5221163-5506163 GCF_900700375.1 Denticeps clupeoides | reverse complement strand
CTTTTATCTAAAGCCAGATGTCAAAGTCCAGAAAGGGAATAGCGGAGCAGTCTGGGACCAGTTAAACAGGAGTAGCTTAACTATCAATCGCAATATATGGGTGCTTGAGTTCAGCTTTGATAGGTTATATTTAGTCCATTTTCAATCAAACTAGCATGTGTAAACTACAAGAATTGGATTTTCTCTAATCGCAATATGCAATAAATGCAATAAAGCAGAATGACTGATGCATCAGAGTGATTACACCGCTCAGAAGTAACTGTAGTGTAATGTTTTAATTCAAACACTCTGATTGTATTGTGCTACATTGTTTAATTAAAGAAACCCCCAAATGACATGACTGCTTTGCAAATTAATTCCAAATTTTCCATTTTTGTTCTTCTGAAAAATGGCTACAAAATGCTAGAATAAAATAAAAATTGAATCATTTCTCTGATCTCTGCACAGTGGATTTGACTACACATCCCTAATTCATGGGCAATCTGTTGATGGCTATGCTCTCTATTTCACACTTATTCTAGGCACAAAACTGGGGTTTTCATTACACTAATTAAAGCAGCCTGAAGCAGAGGTCTCTTCCTGTCTTTGCTCAGGGAATTCTTCTGCTGAGCCCTGCCCCATGGACCAGATATACTATGTTCATAGACCATGGAGCGGAAATGAGGAGGTAGTTAAATATCTGTGAAGGTTCTCAGTCTCTGTCTCGTTTGGTTCCTTCACAACGTTTCACCTTTCCATTCCAGAGAGCTTTCTCGAGTCTGAGAAAAGAGAGGAGATGGTTACTTCCTATTACTCACCGACTCACCATTCATAACCACTTGATCCAGATCAGGGACCCACTGGGCGTAGAGTGGGGACTCTTCAACCAAACCATTCAAAAACTCCAAAACCAGTTCCCCACCGTTCCCCCACTGTGTTGCAACTAGTTTCTCCACAACTAGCAACTAGTCTTTTAAATACAGTCCTAATACTTATTTCTTTTAATCCACAAGACATAGTTCATGATGAGTTAATCCACTGAATTTGTACATTTAAAAAGTTGGTAACATGTCGGAGTCCCACCTGGTCACAAGGCTGAACTATATGCATCACTTCCAGTCCCACAGCGCTTCTGCACTCGCCATATGGAAATGCTCAGCTGGCCCATTTACATGTGAGCTGGACTTAGACAGCGCTGTGGATAATCGTTTCAGTGCTGGGCGTGTACCGCACTGTATTAAAAAAAGCCGCCGCAAACGCACACGCTCAGCGCTTATCTGTGAGGCCCATGTCTAATAAAATCCATTTACCGTGCCGGGTGAGAGGGAGACGATGGAAGTACGGTATCGGCTAAATGAAATGAAAGGGACTCGGTGGCGCATTATGTAAGAGACCCCTGCACCATCGCTAAAGCTGATTACATTTCCATGTCTTTCTAAAAGCACAGTCGTGGCTTAGCGTAGGACCGCACCGCGTCTCCATCACAGCCTCCTGTGGTCGGGGGGGGGGGTCAAAGGTCATCCCCCTTAAGCTGCATTATGCTGCAGCTAGACAGAGCTGGGAGCTACGGGCCCGGCCGGGTGAGCACAGATCGGCCCCGTGTTTAAACAGATAGCCGTGAATTAGAACGGAGACTTTGGACGGCGAGTAATCTGCCTGACTTATCTCCCCCATCATCTCTTTAATTAAATCTGCAATAACGGCACGGCCATCCTCCACTGCAGCTTTTAAGATGACATGATGATGTTAAGAATGACTTTTTTTGCTTGTTTTTTTTCCATAAAAGCAAAAATTGCATCCTGTGTAATATTTTTCATATTCAAAGCATAAATTAATGGCTAACCACGTGTTAAAGATAGCAAAAACAGGAACAAACCATTTGTGCACAAAATTAATGTAATTATCTCACCATAAACCATCCATTTGAATGTACATCCCTGTTATCCTTTGCATAAAAATAAATGGAGATGAAGTAACCACCACCTCTCACATACTAGCAGCTTTGTTTAACTAGCGTTACATAACTCTTTTTTGCTGGGAGCAGGTGGTAGAGGTGATGGTCGCTTGCCAAGAGAATCAGTCATCATTGCTTTTACTGTTCCATCCATTGACTACGTGTCTGTAAATGGTCCAACTGGTGCAGTGGCCTTATCGACATTATCGTCAACTTTATTGACCATAAGCTAGAAAACGTCCCCTAGGCACCACTGCTCCTTTGTCCTCTCATGTCAGATTGGGAGCAGACCGAATGCTGCAATGATTTTAATCAACAGGGCATGAGTACAAAAATACATATAAAAATGATATTTTGGAATTTTATGCCACAAAGCACCTTCACATTTTAAAATGAATTTATCATGGTGAGGAAGGAGGACATGCACACGACTCACAAGACGGGGGATTTAATACACGAAGCACACGACAGGGCAAACAGCACCAACAATGACTTGGGAGAGAGCAGACACAGGGCTGCTTTAAACAGACGTACAAAGTGCAAACAATCAGGAATCATAGAAAAAGGTCCTGGACCCAGAGTAGCCCCTTCCGGACCGGATCCTGACAGAATAAAATTGTTTGTTAAAATAGTTTTCAAGACGATCCAAGTTCTCCAGTAAAAATGAAGCATATTTGCTTCCCAGACTTGAGGACTCATTGACAGTCAGTGGCTTGTGTTTTGCCTCCCATGCTCATGACAGTGTGCAGTAATTGGGAGTCTATCGTTCACTCACATTCACTTAAGGCCCTTTACTGTCCTGCAAATCCCAGCGGAGACACCCTGAGTGAAATGTGCAGCCCTGCTCGCCAGCCGAGATGGACATGCAGTCGTAGCAATTAGAGCACCTCGGGGTCCTGTGTGTGACACTCGGGAGAGCTGCAGCCTGGAAAGTGTGCCAAGAAATGCAGGAAGAATTGGGCAGGGACCAATTGGAGCAGATGTACAGCGCTGCTGACTTCCCGTCAGGACGGGTCAAAGCTCAACCTTCTGGGCCTTCGTGCAGTCTGGTCGGCGTTATTGACCCAAAGCCACAGAAGGTCGGCGGGACCGATGACCGACAGGTCAGGTGATGAGCTGGTGTTTGTCAAAAGGCAGTGTTCTGGGTCCACAGTACAGGATGAGTGAATGATTAGTGCAGAGATTTGGGCCACAGCTGTTTACCTATGGGCAACCGGTGCAAAAAAAATGGGGGTTACGTTGGTTTCTCCACTGCAGTAAAACATAGAAAAACCTACTAAGTCACTCTCTAGTACAGTTTCAGTAAATACGGTGGAAGCTGATTAGGGGAAACAAGTGCTTAACCTCTCTATCCCTATTTATAAAGCAATGCATGCAATACACCACAGCACAATGCACACAACATTAATTAAAAGCCTCTTTCTAATTTAACTAATTCATTGTGCAAATCGTGAGGAGAGCTCAACCCTAGCGAAAATGTAATACACTCATGGTATAAATAAAGGGTTGTAGTAGCCCAGAGGGTGACTATGAACCAGAAGATCACAAGGTCCCAGGTTCAAACCCCACTTACTACCATTGTGTTGCTGAGCAAGACCCATAACCCTGAGTGTCTGCAGGGGGGGACTGTCCCTGTAACTACTGATTGTAAGTCGCTCTGGATAAGGGAGTCTGGTAAATGCCGTAAATGTACATTTTCAAGCAGGGGTCCAATGAGGCCTTGGGGGAAGCAGGCTAATCATGCACTTATTCATATATTGGGGCGCAGAGGTGAAATGAAAATAATCCGACTTACATACACCAAGAGGAGGGAATCTGATGTGGACGCTTCAAATAAATATGTCCAACAAAAGCCCATTCGAAAGTGCAAAGAGCACATTACTTCATGTCTTTACTTTATTTCATGTCAAAATGTACAAACGTTAATTAGATCTGCCAAAGGAAGAAAAAGAACAGTTATAATAATCATGCCGCTTATTGTCCTTCATTTTTCAAAGTCAGACGTGATCACGTTACACTGCGTAGGTGTCAAAACAGCAAGGACGGCACATAAAATACCTCACTGTCATTCTAGACTGAAATATTTCATCGTAGGATGAAGATGATGACTCACAGCTACTTTGTCTTAATTTGCAGCCACCGTTCCATCTATGGCAGCGAGATGCCTTCAGTGACCTTCTTATTCCGCTCAGTGTTTCCGCTCGTTTTCCTTTAATTTGCATGCTCAGGCATAAAGACGTAGTATTTAAAGGCAGAATCTCTTCTGAACCCCAAACCCGCCTTACCTCGGCAACGGGAAACTACTCACGTCTTATTAAAACGTGCACCCCCCTTTGCCTTCATAGGTGTTTTCATCACAGCACATTAAATTAATTCGCTCAGCACAGTGTGCTGCACGAACGGTAATGGAAGATGGAATATTAACCCCATTAAAAAGCGTTTTCCATTTTGGAACCCTTGCTGTGCCTTCCCTTCTCCTGCGCTGATTTGTATTAAATTGGTACTGAGCTAATTTTATTTGTATCTGTGCGGTGCATTTAATTTTTTTTTTTAACGGATGAGAAAAATTAAAAAAAAAAAATCCATCAGTTGATTTCAGTCTTTCAGCTGTCTGAGAAATCGTCAGAATCGTGGCGGGGCCTTCCGCTGTGACCATTTTCGCTATTGTGATTGCGCGCCCCGGAGACCTCGAAGAGCGATTTCTTTAAGGCCGCGCGGCAATTAGAGGCGAGGAGAGCCGGAGAAAACAGCGAAGAGAAGCCCTCTCCTTGTTCCCCTCGGCAGATCCGGCCTCCCTCATCAGGTGTGTTGTCTCCCCGTACGAGCGAATGCAGGTGCAGGTGGAGATGTGGAGATACACCGCATTCCTCCACCCGGTCCAAGCCCACCGTTCTCACACAGAGGCGCTGCCAGCAAAAAAAAAACGACCTTCTCTCCATGTATTCTCATCGTTTCAGCCTACAGATACAATATTATCACAAATAATATGTTTATTAAAGTAGATTTCATAATCAACTATTTGGATGCAGTGGCGGCCTGCCGGTTGCTCCACTCCCAGCCTAATATATTTCAAGATGGCTGTGCCACACGTCAGCAGTAGAGAGAGCTGGCTTAAAATGTGCTGGTAGGCTGTTGTATGTGTCTTTCTTAGCGGGGCGTACATACAAGACTCCGGCTAACGAACGATACGTGTTTTGAGTTAAGGTTTTTCCACAACATCATTCCAGATTCCGATATCCCACTTCCAAGGTCTATGGGACACAGCATTTACCACGTAAACAAGCAAATGAAAAATTTCCATTTTGTATCAATCCACATGTATCTGTTATTACATGCAAACATACAATATACATAATTCACACACACTTTAGTAATGCATATGCATAATAAATAAAATGCTTTAATAAAATACGTTAAAAATAATAAAGCATGGAATGGGTTACAATTTTTTGATGTGACATTCTGAAAGCAGCCCAGCGGAAAACGCAGCCTCTTCTCTCCAATTATCTCTCCTCGTCGCCACCTCCTTCGGATTTGATTTGTGAGGGGGGAGATGTGCTATCTATAGCGTCCCCACACTCCAGTTGTGGAACAATGCGTGCCACTGTATGACGGAACCTGTGCGCTGCCCTGTGCCCCGTTCTCGCTTTAATTAAAGGCAATCACAATAATTATGGCTTAATTAGCAAAATGCTGCGTGGCTTCCCTGAGTTGACGTTGTGGCATTAATGAGCCAAAGCCTACAGTAATGACAACATTAATCTCTTTTTATTATAATTTTATTTTTTATTTTTTTTACCTGCCATAATTAAGCATAACCTGGAGCACAATAAAGCAGGAGAGTCCAGAATTCCTTTCTAACTTCTTTGCCACATGTTGAGGTTTTTTTTTCTATCACAGACTGTTAATACATTACTTTCAAAGTTTCTTTTTTTTTTCTTTTTTAAATGAAAAGTTTGGCTGCTTTGTTCCACTGTCAGATACGAAAGGGTTGTTGTAAAAAACACTGCATGTCGTGGGGATTTGCCGAATGCAGCGGCTGTATTTTAACGTCCCTGGAGACATCGCCAATTAATTCATGCACATATTCATGCCCATTGCATGAAAATGAACAAGGAATGGCTTGTTAATTTGCTGTTAAGCCTAAGTTATTTGCCAGGATCTCCTAAATTTGGCCAATTTGCTGAAGTCAGGTTTTACACATTGACACATTGAACCATGTTTTTTTTTTTTTTTTTAAAACAATCTTCTTTCAGTCCGAGGGTATGACAGTCAATAATCAAACATTTCCATATTAGGAATAAAACTGCCTCCCGTGTAACGTAGATAAAAAGGACTGCTGCTTTTAATGCTGGCCGTAATGCTGATACAAATGTTTTCATTGGTGGGTTCATTGGTGGGTTCAACAAAGATAAATAAAAAAAAAGGTTAAACTAAATAAAGATACAGACTAGAGCTATTTTACAATTTAAAGTAAGCAGTGAGTCGAAGTCCAGAGTAAGATGGTGGCTGTACAAGGAAAGTAACGAGGTTTTGCCAACAGATATTACACTTGAAGAGTTATTACACATGTATCCAAAGACACATAGAATGAGGTAGGACAGTTGAATAAAGTGCACGACGATTATTGTCACAGAATAATGATCATAATGAGAGAGTAAGTGTGCGTGCATGTACAAGTCCGCAGCATGTATGTGTATGTGCGCTTGTGCAGGGATTAGTTAAGAGGTAAGTGAGTGCTGAAAACCATCCTCTGCTAATTTGTTGTTTGGGCAGTGGTGGCCTAGCGGTTAAGGAAGTGGCCCCGTAATCAGAAGGTTGCCGGTTCGAATCCCGATCCGCCAAGGTACCACTGAGGTGCCACTGAGCAAGGCACCATCCCCACGCACTGCTCCCCGGGCGCCTGTCATGGCTGCCCACTGCTCACTCAGGGTGATGGGTTAAATGCAGAGGACAGATTTCACTGTGTGCACCGTGTGCTGTGCTGCTGTGTATCACATGTGATAATCACTTCACTTGAATTCAGTGTTTTTGATGGTGGTGGGGTAGAAACAGATCCTGAACTGTGATGTGTCCCAATGATGCGCTGGGCACTTTAGTCAGTTTGATGTTGGAAGAAAGTTAGGCAGAACTTCGCAAACTTGCACAAAAAATATCCCATGAAGCTGTTTCTGGACGGTTTCAGGTTTAAATTTGTTCTTAGCCCACTTTGCGACCAACCCTGCTGATCTACCGTCCTACCGGTTTCTAGGTGCAAAAACAGTGGGGTGCCGTCTCGGCTAAGGCAAGTGGTTTCCAGCTGTGAGCAAAACTGTTTTTTGGTTATTGCTTCAAAACAGTTACTCACCCGCCCCTTTATATAGGCGCCCATGAACAGAAAACATCTCACGGCCCTTCGTTGTGCAAAAATATTTCCTATGCACATGTGCTGGAAAAATAAAACTGTAGAACTTTAACCATTTAATAAAATATTTACATTTTATGAACACCATCTGAAGGTAATTAGAGCATTTTTTATTTTTTTTATCAATTAGGTAAAATTTGGAATGGTCCCTGGATTTTGCATATTTCCTCCAAAATCAGGTTTACTGCTTCTCCAAAAATGGTCTCCAGCTCGGAGTAATTTTCTGTGGGTGTGGTTGGCTACATTTGTTGATGGTGGCAGAGGACCAGGGGAGAGCTGTGGAAAACAGTGGAAAAAAGTGGAAAACAAATTGAGAAAAAATGACAAATGTCACTTCTCAACCTTGGTCTCTGACAGACCAGCCGTACCTCTCTTCCTTTTCCATCTCTCTTGACCCCAGAAGAGATTGTTCCTGTCGTTGTGAAGTGCAGAGCACGGTGCATACAACAAAATGTGTCCTCTGTATTTAACCACCACCCTTGGTGAGCAGTGGGCAGCCATGACAGGCGCCGGGGAGCAGTGTGTGGGGACGGCGCTTTGCTCAGTGGCACCTTGGCAGATCGGGATTCGAACCGGCAACCTTCTGATTACGGGGCCGCTTCCTTACCCGCTAGGCCACCACTGCCCCAAACATCATCCTTGGTGATGAGCGGGCAGCCGTGTGCGGGGACGGTACCTCAGTGGCACCTTGGTAGTTCGGGATTTGAACCCGTGACCTTTCGCTGTCTTGCCGGCTACGCCACCACTGCTATGGAGATATCAAGGGTTGAGCCCGGGACCTCACCCATGCGCTCTGAGCTACATCCCTGTGCTACATCCCCAGGTAACTCTGTCTGGCAATCCTTCAAGTTCTCCAGATATGCACCGGCTGAGATTGAGACAGTCTGTCTCACCTGGGCCATGGATCCTCTTTCATCCCCTTCTTCTTCTCTCCTCAAGCCATACAAAGAGGTTATTGATAGACGCTCTTCTTCTACGCCAGGCTGAACGTGTGTTAGAGATGAAAGGTGACACTATCAAAGCGACATCAAATACGCTGGCGCGACCCCCCCCCCCCCCACCTTTCACTTCCTCTGGACGTGCCAGTAATGAACAACAAGCTCTCTCACAAATTGACATCTCACATGTCCTCCTGCTCTTCTTCCTCTCGATAGTCTGTTTTACGGCGGAGACGGGCGGGGTGGGAGGTAACAGGAGCCCCTGACTCGTAGCGTCAGAACGATTCCGCCGGTGAAGAGAAACATTATGCGCTCTTCGTGCCGGATTAGCACTTTGTTGGACTAATAGACTTCAATCCTGCCCGGATCTCTCCTGTTGACTCGCATGTCTTCGCGAGCTCCGAAGCCCGGGAGTCGGACCAAGTTAGGCCGTCTCTTTCCTTTCCCCCCTCCGTTTGTACTTTAAAGTCTTCGGAAAGAAAGAAGGAACAGCTGAGGCGTGGCGGAAAGCTGAAACCGTGCTGACTGGGCCGTGGGCGGCGACGTTTTCCGCCTTTTTCACGCTGCCGTTACATCAGCGGTCTCACCCACGGGCGCCCCGTTTGTCTGTCACTACCAACAAACAGCGGAGCCGTGGCAGTCTCTTCACATACGCTCGAAATACGACGCTTCCCTCCCATCGCCGAACCAATCGCGGCGGTGAGACAAAGTAACACGTCTGTCTCAGACCTCCGAAAGAAAAAAGAAAACAAGCTTCAAAGCCTCCCTCTGCCGGGAAAAAAATAAAAGGACCTGCTGGCTTCTTCCTGTCTCTTGCTTCGTGCCTTCGCCAGGGGATGGAAAAAGCGCTTCCCCCGGTCGCATGTGTAAAAAGCGCGCGCCGCTAGGCCCGCTCGGCCCTGGCGTTGTTAAACGTGTGTTCGGTTACGGGGCTCCGGGTGTATGCGCCTGAGCAGGGGCCAGCATGTGGTTATGCGATCATTCGCAGCTGAGAATGGCATCACCGGTGAAACCCTAGCCGCCGCCCCGCCCTGGGAGCCGCCGGCCGGGCCGTCCTGGGCCTCCAGGGTCACGCCGCAGCCGCCGCCGACTGCCGAGTGCCTGTCCAGACGAAGACCCAGGGGTACACGAGTGGGGCAGGGGTTAGCGGACCTGTACCTAAACACACACGTTTATTTATGCAGCACACTTTCACACACTAAGGTCATTTCAAGTGTTTTTACAGGAATTGGAACGCTGTCAAACTGTCATTATACAAAAAAGAATTAAAAATAACATCCCGCAATAAATAAGAACAGTCCGTAGAAGTGCCAGAATGTTCTCCCTGTCCTTAAATTCCCAGTGAAATGAGTCTCTTACCAGAAAGCATGCATTACACACACAGCACACATCATATACATAGACAAGGTGGGAATGCAACAGAATACGTGTCTGTCATTAGAACGTTAATTTTTAATATTCATTTGGATATTATAATCATGTAGTGTCTGCAGTGTCTTACCGGGACACATGCTTTTCTTTTTTTCAAAATACGACTTAAAAAGTGGTGTCATCTTATATTGGGGCCAATGGTGAGGAGTAAAACACTGCAATATTTCATGCACATAAATCTTTGAACAGTCCTTGAGGTTGTACCAGCATACAGATATAGCGGCAGAAAAAAAATAAAAAATGACAGCAGCCATAAAGTGCCGGTCACAAAGATCAGCAGACATGATTTGCCGAAATGTCAGTAGCACCCGCAGGCTCTCTGAAGGTCCGCAAGGCCCGGGTTCTGTGTGGCTGTGGCACACGGGTCCACTAACGTCCCCTCGCACCAATAGAACAGTGCTGGCCTCAGACTGGGTGGGGTGGGGGGACTTGCTGCTTGTTTTAACCCCGCACTCGCCCTCGCAGCGTGACTCCTGATTGGCTATTGGCCCATCCCACCCACTCTCGCTACCCCTCACCTCACCCCCCTCCCCTCTCGCTTTCAGCTTCTTTATCAGCTGAGCTCGGCAGACCTGTTAAGAAGTAGGTGGACGCCCCTAAAAAAAATAAAATAAAAAATTGAATAAATAGATTGAACCGAGCAAAGCTCCTGTAACGAAACCCAGTCAAAGATTGTGCCACCCCGCCATGCCAGTGCAAATAGAGGTGAACTTATGCAATACACCCCCCACAACACACACACACCCCTGTCAGAACAACATTCTACTGTGATTCTCTCCAAAAACTGAAAGCCTGGATTGAAAACAACAGGGGAAACGCTTTAATGAAATCGGCGGGGGGGGGGGATCAAACATATAAACACTATAAAAGCAACCTGTCAAACAATTTATTACCACAGCAATTATATATCTTGCCAATAAATATTCTCCTGTGCTCTTCATAAACTTTTGACCCTGTTTTTTTTAGATATATATATATATATTGAAATATTCAGTACATTCAATTCTGCACAGAGCCAGAGGCTTTTCGTCTCCAGACAAGTTATGCCTGTCAGTTGCTCCCAGGGTGGCACTATCGCATTGTTGGTGACAAATGGCATCTGTCAGTGTTTATCATGACCCTCTTTCATATCCCAGATAAATGTGCCCTCGACAGTAACCTGATAGCGTCCGCACATAGCTGCGGAATAACCCTCTCAGGAACGAACACTGGCTCGCTTTTCCCGGCGGCCCCGTGAAGGTCATGACCTCATGCATGACCTGCACTTAACAGTTAAATGCAACGCAACGTGTGCCGTTACCAGGAATAGGCTTGCATTGTGGATGAAGAAAAACCACCGAATAGCAGCGATAGTGAAAACTGCATACATTTCATCCGTATTTTGGTAAATCTTAATCCTGATCAGTCCATATTGGTCCAATGGGTCAGTTATTGCCGTTAGTCATGATTCTAAAATGTAAATGTAATGAGCCATGGTTGTTGCTAGACGACTGCTTGTCCATTCAGCACTTGTAGGAAGGTATGTCATTTTTAATATTGTCGAATAAAATAGCTCGATTTGCCTCAGGACATGCCTAAGATCATCCCTTAACTAAGATTAAATCTCTGTAACACACAGGCTCTCGGGTGTTTTGCTTTATTTTCCAGGCTAAAAAACCAATATTATCTCTGGCGCGCATGCCGCAGATCTTAAGCTACGCTCATGGGGACTTTTCATTTCCAGCCGAGCCGAGATAAAGCCGGTCCCCACCTTTTATTAGCACTTTATGAGGTGGGCAAATAAGGACTGACGGCTGTGCATTGCACTCTCTCCGGGGTTTCGCTCGTAATCCCACAGACGGGAAATATTAGACCAGATTCTGTCCGTTGCGTTGCCAGATCTGCTGAGCATCAACCCCTCGACCATTTGACGCGCGCCACATCCTCATCCCAAGCAAAACCGTATTTTACCAGCCGACTCCTATTCGCAGCTCAGTTTGGCAATCTTTGAGGGGCAAGTCAGAAAATCCTTCATGTCACGCCATTTGTGGTTATCATCTGACAGCTCTAAATGCACTTTTTTTTTTCTCATCCCGGGGCCTATCACAAGCAGTTCATTGTGAGGTTTACCCTTCAAATAGCTGCTTGATGCCATAGAAGAGGTTTTAGTCCAACGCTAATCCAGGCCTCTTTCATACCAAAGTGGAATACTGCACTGTGGTTGGCTGCTTCCATGTTTACTGCGGCCTCTGGGGACATAGGCCAAAAATTTGGTGGTTAGTGCTTACATCACTGGGACAGGTTTTCTTTTTTTTCTCTGCTTCTTGATGTATATTTATCTGAGCGCAGTCTGTGGTAAGTGGAAAATTTCATGGCATCATCAGAAATAACTGGGTTCCCTTGAAAATAAATTGTTGGTCAAGGTTGGAAAACGTTCCCTTCAATCATTCGCTCGAAGAAATGGCTCTGTTTTCAGTAACTCCACACACCCATCGACTATTCCCAGGTGGTGTGGCGTTTCACCTTGAGGCGAGAGAAACGATCTTTCTGGATGAAGATACAGTCGACCTTGAGCGGGCCACAGACGGCGGTATTATGAGGCAAAGCGCCTTTTACTGGCTCGGGATTTCCACGGTGCAGCGCAGGTGGTAACAGACCATGCGTAATGTGTCGTTTCATTTGCGTGTCCATCATAATCTCCGCACCTTAATTAACGTACACACTGCAGGCGCCGAGTGCTCATGCATGTCGTGAAAAGGAAAACTGCTTTCATTAGAAGCTCTTTAGTCATTTTCCTAAAATTCAACCAAATACCTCTAGAAATCCAAATCTTGGAATTTGCACAATTTCAACAATTATATATTCTACTTTAGTCAAGCTTACCAGAATGCTCATTATGACACAATGATTTATTCCTGCCGGAAAATTGTGTCATTTTGAATAGTGGTATGCAGACATTATATACATTATATAAAAATCTCTTTTTCGAGGCTCTTCTCTGCCTCCAGTGTTGCCGAAACCTGCTGCTGCTCGCCTCCACGAAGCGACACACGTCCTCCCCGTTCAAAAATGAAAGATATTTGTTTCTGCCACACATACCAGTGAGGCATGTTCCCTGAGGGTAATTAAAGTATAAATGATCAAACTTTACATAATATATCAATAATTTACCCCCATCAATACCAGGAACGATGGCTCTCTAATCATGTTGATTTTGCATCACTTTCATGGCTCAGTGTAACACAAAATAGGCAACCTTTGCAATCAAATGCCTTCAGAATTAATGAGCAACAGAGGGGGCACAGAGGCGATTGATGGTCTGTTTGGCCAAAAGGCCTATTTCATCTTAAAACCAGACGCTAGTCTGCATAAATACCTTCAATAGCTGTTCATAGGGTTCGCTGATTTTTTTTTTGGGTGTGTACTCCTGGAGGATTTGCATGTCATGGTACATGTCACTGCCCATTTTCCAAACTCTCCTCAGGGTGGTAGTAGCTTAGTGGGTAACACACTCGCCTAGGAACCAGAAGACCCAGGTTCAAATTCCACTTACTACCATTGTGCAAGACATTTAACCCTAAATTGCTCCAGAGGGGGACTGTCCCTGTAACTATTGATTGTAAGTTGCTCTGTATAAGGGCATCTGAAGTCTGAAGCCAACCGGGGCTGTGTGCGCGAGAGTGTGGGCTGTCAGGATCTGGGGCCTACACAAGCTGGTGGCAGAACATTTCAGCGCTATGACACAGTTGTTTCGTGCAAAAAAGGAAGCCTAAAGTCTCATATAAAAAGCAATATAATGCAATGACTTGAGTTAGAAGTAGTAATAAATTGTAAAAAACTATGGTAAATAGTGCTACAATTAAGGTTTGCGAATGGAAGCAGCACTACAGTATGTGGGATTTAAATTTGCACTCTGTCATCGCTTAAATGGTACAAATCCTGATGACCCGGGCACTGATACCAGTGTTTAAGGCCGCAGGCAGCAGTTGTATCGCCAGGCCTGGTGTAATCCCCTGCACTGCAGACCCCCACGCTAATCCCACAGACTGATGACTCACTGTACGGGGGCTTTTTCCACAAAATCAGATGTTGTGTGGCAAGGTGTCTTTAATGCAATCCATTTTCATGGAAAAGTAGGATTGCAACGCTATTGCAAAATGCTGGCGTAGTCCGAACTGTGCTTTAGCACCAAAGAAGCTAAAAAACGGTATATTAGTAGTGAACGTTAAATTAACACATTAGAGCCGCGAACTTGTGCCAATTTGGGGCTGTCGACTTAAGCGTGATTGCATTGTTTATATGCCCCGCGGGTGAGATCTTGAAGCGTATGTAAAGTTCAGAGCTGGCATCTGCCCGACGGCACTCAGAGCTGTTAAATAATGTAAACTCATCAGATGTTCAACCGTGGAATGTGGCTGATCACATTAAAAGGCTAAATACACAATTTGAAGATTCATTTAACGTCATTAGTGCACTTCGTTTAGGTTTAAATCTAATTTCATTTTGGTTTTCCATGTTATTGGGTGTGGAACACAAAAGAGGGTGAAAGTGAGGTGTCGGGCCAATGTGGAGTCTCTCATGGTGTTGTAATATTGATATATTTATGGCAGTCCTGCTATCATGAGAGATCCAGTAATCCACTTAAACAAGACCCATTAACCCAAGAAACATTTGTCAGTTTAATGAAAATAGAAGTTTTGTAAAATCAAATCTAAATGTTTTTTTTAACGAGGACATAACAGGAAGAAAGCTGAGAAGAAACGTTTCTTGCTCAAAAGTTTAATGTTAGTATAAGCAACATTTCTTTCTATGGCCAGAAAAAAATGTTTTTGGTTTTGGTTCTATTTTACAGAATATTGTGATAATTTTTTATATCATTGTTCATTGCCAGGATGATGACAAAGTTTTATGTAAAAAAAAATTTTTTTTGTCTTATCATTATACCAATTTCAAAAACCTTAACTTGTTGTTATTGCAAGAAATTACAAAAATGAAGCAAAAGTGATCACCACAGCACAACACCCATTGCACACAGTAAAACAGTGTTCTCTTCTTTTAACCCATCCCCTGAGAGAGCAGTGGGCAGCCATGAACGTGTGTGTATGTGGGGGGACAGTACCTTGCTAAAGGGTCCTCAATGGCACCCTTGAACCCGCAACCTTCGATAACGGGTCTGCTTCCTTACCGGCTAGGCCTCCACTGCCCCAAAAATGCTTCTCATTCAGGAAAAGCATTTCCTCAATTTCCTAAAAATGTATGTAAATGTATGTAAAAATAGAAAAAAATATGTATTTATGTATTTTTGAGTTTATGTATTTTTGTTTCTTGACAACAGGGCTGTGGCCTTTTCTGATGATAATGTGTAAAAAGAAACTTAGTTTTGGCTACGAGAATAATTTTCTTGCTTTCAAGGACAAACATTGTCTTCATTATTATGAGAGATTTTTTTATTGTTCCACAAAAAAAAAAAAGCATTTTATTAAATGATTGGTCCTTGGTCCTAGTGTTTTGATGGTGCAGTGATACTCTTACCATGGGCATGTTGTTTCTGGATCAGGCCACTCCTCACCCTGTTGTAGGGTTACTGCAAACAAGCAGACACTGTATCTTTCAGTTGACAGAAACCAGAGGCTGGGGCTGGGGGTGGACTGTCAACACTGACCCTGTCGTAAAGTCCAGACTGGAAATGTCTGCTAAAAAAAAACAAAAAAAAACCACACCGCATCCCTTCTTCCCCTGTCTGATCTTTGGCCCTTGGTTTTGTCAGTGCTTGTTATTTCTGTTCTGTGTTTTTGCTTTTTGGTTTGCAGTCACACTGCAAGGTTGTACACGCACATTACAGCGTTGCATCAACTGCCCTGAGCCAATGGTTTCATAGGTTGTGGTTCCTCCTTGTTCAGCACCACTTCTAGGCCATTCAAAACCATATTTACCTGACTGGCAAAAATAGCTCCCATTCCCAAAACGAAGCGAATCTGACAGGCATGGACATGTCAGACAGGGCTGTATTATTCATTTTATTATTCATTAAGATGTAAATACCTGGTGTTTCATCTGCCGTGGACTGACAGAGATGGCAGGTTTGCTTTAGCTTCACTCGCGCTTGTTTGACTGGAAGGCGAGTGCTGACAGTTGACAGGATGGAGAGCGATGCTGAGCAAATACAACTAATTTACACACGAGCAGGAAGAAAACATACCTCTTTTGGCAGGTAATTTCAAAGGAAATTGGCTCACAAGGAGGAAAACAAAAAATTCAATCTAATCACCACAAGCAGTTCTTATAGAAATGTACTGTTTCCCTGGTGACAGACATAAGCCTGTGTTAAAAAATGTCAGGGTTTAAACATCCTCTTTCCCGGCAATATGTTAGGTTTCAGTAGGTTCATACATCTGGCACTGAAGACTCACGATTTGCTCCAATGTGAATGTGTTAAATTTCAAGCTTGACAGATGTTTGGCTTATACTATTGTAAACTTGGCTGTGCTCTAATATATTCTCATCATTACAGTTTGAGAAACTTGGAAAGCTCCCTGCACATCCAGATGAGTAGTTAACCAATAGACAAATATTTGTAAGATTGGAAAACACGGATCTATGCACATGGCACTGTGCTTAGTGTCAGTTTGAAAATAGGGCCCTATGCGTTAATTGACTGGATGGATGCATCAAAGGTTTTTGCACACCCACTCCTGGTTGCTCTTCGTTGTATCAAAAAAGCTAATTGTTTCAAATTTGAGGCTCTTCAAAGCAGTGAACATTTGTTGTGATGACAGCATTTCAAACACTTTTTTTCTCTCAGCCACCTTAAGGTAGACAGTGGGGATAGTCTTCAAACAGTCCTGAAAGAGCTCCTCTGTTGAGCGTTTGCTGACATGTTACATTATGCATGCTTCTGATTTAATTCATGAAGGCCATTTGTGTTAGGATTCACTGAGTACAGAAATCCTCATATTATAGAAGAGCAACTAAGATTTTACATGCAATTTACATTTAGTTTACATAAATGTCCAGTGATGCCAAGATGTTTCGCCAGGAAGTGCTAGCAAAGCCATGGCTCCGTGTGGATTAAAAAACGTGAGGTTGCCTGCAGTCAAAATGGAACTACATTTCTTTCTGAAAAACAAGCCTTGATTGCATATCTGTCACATTCAATGGAGCGCCTTGTGTAGCAATAAAATATTGCAGTAACCTATCTCCAGTCTCATTAATATTGCACCACTGCTCCTTCAGTGGTGCACCCTTCACTTTTGCTTTACATAAATACATCCCTCACACATCACACTTCGAGGAATGTTCAGCTCCACCGAGCACCATTTTCCCCACTTTTAACCAGACTCCTACGTTATTTCGGACTGGGGCCTCTTCGCACAGATTTTGATTGATGGTACAGTCCACACAAAAACTGGGCAAATCCCACCACGGCCTTCCCCACAATTAGTACTTCTTTGTTTTATTACAAAACCCCACTATTCCAGATCTTGTTTAAAACCCCTCTGACGTTTGTAAGGGTAGTTCCCCTGGCATATGATGAATGATCTGCCACAAACATGGATTTACTGCGGCAGAATGAGCTAATACCCAACTTGCTTTTGGTTGTGGCTCCTTGCCTCGTGTCTTCAGCTTTCAGCTCTCTCCAGCTGAAGGACGTTTATCATTTCAACACTCTGAGCTGGTTTTATAGTTTTTTTCCCCCCCACCCACCCAGTATGAGAGGTGTTGATCCACGCCAAGAGTTCACATCTGTAATCTGCAACACTTGCTGTCTACTGGGAAAGAAGTTCTGTCTTTCTCTGGCTTTCCGTCTTGTCCGTGTCCCTCAATGGTAGCGTGGTGACATATTTGCCAACGTGCTAGTATAACAGTGATGAAAGGTGATGGTGATGCTTGGCATAACCAAGTAATTCAACAAACAACACCATGCATATCTCCAGGCTTTGGTAGTGTTCGGGGGAGTGGGCATCCTCTTTACTATTTAAAGTCCCTTAAAGTCCTGCAGTTCAGCCGGGGGTCAGCTTTTGGAAAGACAGAAGGTGATTTATGTGATCGTGAGCAAGTAGAACAGAAGGCGAAGGGGAGGCAGGAGGAGGCTTCATTCAGAACAGGATGCTCTGGCAGGCCGCCCCCGTTCGGAGCCCCCACTGTGCGAAGTCCGCGTGATGCCGCGAAGCCATATTGCAGACAGCGAGGTGAAGAGCTACTGGGAAAGCAGGGCTGCCTGCTGATAGCCATCAAAATAGTGTGGCTGAATATGTAGCCCCCGCAAGATAGGCTTCAATAGCCAACACACATTGTGCACACCACCCTCAACATGTACAACATACCCCACTCTGTCATAGATTTTACTCTCGTATTCTTTTTACTATGGTTCATATCAATGTGGGAATTCACTGTTGTGCTTTGTTTTTACCATTTTATGCATTATTTGACAGTAGATTGAAAACTATTGTTCAAAATGTCTGTGGTGGAAATAATAAATGTCAAATGTTTTAAATGTTAGATATATTCATGTTTAGATATATTCATGGTTGGCAATGCCAAATGCCTAAAATAGATGCAAGATACAATAAAACTGGTCCATTTGTTATGACAAAATAGGAATTTCAGGTAGTTTGCGAATTACACCCAACACATATTCTTTCCATACCATGATACTACGAATGGTATGCGATAGTATTTTTAATACTACAGGGCTAGAACAAACAAACACAGGAACTTTTTAATAACTTCAAAATATTTGAATAAAATCAGAACACCACCCAAAAATATTACATAGATTAAATTACACAGATTAAAACATTGTTTCATTATAATACACACACACACACACACACATATATATAAATATATATAATGAAACAATGTTTTAATCTGTGTTGTTGCATTAACAGTAAACATGAGGAATAGAATGAAAATCCTGCACAATGTCGAGACAATATAGCGTGAAGTCTGATAAAAAGTATGACTCTATACATCCCTACCCTGTCCCCAAAATGATGCAATACACAGACAGCTTGCAGAAATAAGAAACAGCACTCTGGTCCAACATTTCATATGAATTACCATGCTGCCTACAGCTCTGTACACACAACTCTCAAAATATCAAACATGCAGCCGACACGGCACCCTCTGTATGTACAGTGCTCACTTTGTGCACTTTAATAGACATCACATGCATGGCATGTCCAACTCTAACACACACCAAATATAGCAGTTCCCTGCATAGCAATTCACAAAAATACAACATGTTGCTCCCCAAAATTTTATCATTTTATACCTTTACATCCCAAGTTACATCCTATTCATGCAAAATCCAGCCACATTAACCCAGTCCAACACCCAGTCACATTCATGCTCTGTATAGAAGCATCAGAAATATTAGCACAGTGTCCAGATATAAAGAATTCATGGCCATATTAGCTGCAGCTTGTATGCTCTTTCATCTATCACACACAAACACACAAATCTCTATTTAATCTAACTCAAGAACTGCCCTCCCCTGTCTCCCCTCTCCCTGGGTTTGTACATATTTCGTCTGGCAGGGCACAGGATCTCATTTAACGATATTCATGGTCTTCTTTCATTTCATCCTCTGCTTCCTGTCTGTGAGTCGCATTATAGCGTTCCACTGATTAAACCCATAAATCTGTCATGCTAGGCTACATTAGCTGGGAAATGCCAGACCGAAATGGTAGCCCATAGCGAGAGGCTAGCACACAGGGGCAAACTCGAGAAGAAGGTCAGAGAGAAAACACACACACACACAGGTATCATAAGCACTTGCTGTTTTTTGATCTGACAAGATGATTCACGCCGGTGGGTTCGAGAATGAAAATGACACGCTTGTTTACAAAAGACCCCCTGCACAAAAGACCCTTCTTTTTTTTTTACAAATGCTGCACATCTAGCCGTGGAAATCAAATCGCAAGGCAATGTACAAAACAAACAAAAAAAAAGAATCTAGCAGCTTCGTACTGGCAGAGTAGTCAATTTATTTATTCAGGTTAAGCAATAACCTTGCGATATGGAAAAAGAAGTGGCTTAATTTACTTTTAATAGTAAATTTGAACTCATGTCAAACGCTACTGATGTCCATGTTGTTGTCGTTTGATCCATGTATGCGAACCAAACCCACATAACATTGTCATTTGGAACTAAATCCGTTTTTGGAATGGCCCAGTTGTACCTTATTAATGGGGGGGGAACATGTGTGGAAAATATTTTTTTAAAATGTGATGGCACTACCCAGCATTCACCGGACACCGGAGTAGAATAATGGTTGTATTACCCACTTTTACTGTTAGATTGGTTGTAACCTTGCCACTGATGACCGTGCGTTTCTTTGTGCAAGTCCCAAGCCCGGGTAAATGGGGAGGGCTGCGCCAAGAAGGGTATACAACGTAAAACTTTGTGCGGAAAACCAGAAGTGATCTGCTGTGGTGATGGTTGGGACCGAACATGGAACAGTGGACTTCACGAGGATGGAGAACCCGATTCCGGAGCAACCAAAGAGGCAGGTCAGTCTCACTTTTTAATATTCAAACGTAGATACAAAGATAAGCCGAACGCCCACGTTCGGTGCGACTTGCTAACAGTAACAACCTACTTCTGCACTCCCGTGTCACCTGACCCAGAACCATGACTCCTAATGGGAGCAGATAAAGGGAGACGACAACATAGTTTGGTTGTGGCAGGCTGCGTGGCAGTTTAATCAATACATGATTGGGTTTGTCCCATATCTCTGAGTTGGGATGTGTGTAAAATCACGACTTACCACCACTTACGCACCACAGCAGGCGTCCTTTTCCGCCTGAAATATGACAACCCCACTAGTCTAATAACGTTACTCTAAAGTCCCAAAATAACGTGACATAACTTTAGCTAGCCAAACAAGATAATGCTAGTCAAGCTACGTCTCTTCTCATGTGGCCACCAAAGGTGAACCAAACTAGCTAGTCAGCGAGCTGAGAAAGTGCTAGATTTATCATATCTGGATCTGAAAGCGTTGCTGTTCCATTTTGTTGCGTGAAAGGATGGCCAAGCAAGAAAAAGTAAAATAGTCACATTTATACCCGAAGAGCGTATTTAAACCACCCTTTCAGGAGCCCCAGCAACAATTAGCATTATTGCTAGCAAAACCACAGCAAAAAGACACATTTAGTTGGTAAATATTTGGATATGTTTCTGTCTGCACAAACTCCTGTTTACTCCTTGTCCTTTTTTTTTTTTTTTTTGGAACCTTGGCTCAGTGCTTTTCCTGTTGGATCAGCTTCTGATGTGGCGTAATGGCTCCAGCAGTTTATAAATTAATATTTCAAGGGCCTTATGGGGCGGAGTGGAGTCTGCAAAATAGCTTCTGTCTGGCTTGTTAGAAAACAGCTACTTGCGTCTCACACCGAGCATGTTTATGGGAAGTGTAAATTAGGACAGTGTACGTTTAGATTAAAGGGCGAAAAAGGGAAATCCGCCTTGCCTTTCCACAAAGATCCAGGTGTAGGTGTTCAGTTAATGCACCCGGCTTTCATGAGGAGGAGAACCTGTCAGGTGGACTTCATTTGTCATGGGATGGGAGGGGAAAGGGGGCTGTTGTTTCTTCCACCTGCAGCCACGACACCGCCCCTTCGTATGCACCCCGTGATTGCATTGCGGTTGAGTGACAAGGAAGGAATTCCTGTGATTCTGTTTAACAAGGAGACACTTGACCGCGGTTCGTCACGTGAAATGACATCTGCAGAGGCATACGGTCCATTTTACGTGGACGATCGGAGACACAGCACCCATAAGTGTCCATGCCGTCTTGATTCTCTTTTGCTGTGAGACTTTACACTGCCGTTCAGGCATGCATGGTATGCGGTGAGGAATCTCAGGGCTCCATTATGCTAGCCTGGTTTGATAAAATGGACAGAACAGACAGCATAGCTGATGCAGACAGGTGTGGGACAATACATTTAGAGCAAGGGTGATAAAACAAGGCCTTAGGTGCTCTTCTGTAAATGATATTGGATGGCAAAAGTGACAAGCAGAGTTTTATTAGTTTTTGCAATGAGGAGGAACCTGTTTCCGGGGCTGAGCTTATAGAACTTTTATTAGGCACCTCATCTCGGCACCTCAATGCACCAGCGAGGCATGTGATTTCTCGACACGTCTCTGATCTGCTCTCTTTCCTCCTTTATTCTTTTATTATGCTAATGCATCCTTGAAAACTCGTCGTATTACGCTTTCGTGCTATGGGATGTGTCACTTTCTTTAGTGAAGGAATGCCCCGGTGACTTGCCTTCCAGATATCGCTAAGCAGAAGAAGTTCTAAGGCTCACTGTTATGGATCGTGAATGCAAAACAAACTCATGCACGGCTACGGTGCTGTTTCTTTAACTAATTTTCTTTTATATCACATCCCCCCACCCGCCCACCCTGCCTGCTTTCTCTATTATTGGTCTCACTCCACGTTAGTCTGGCAAATGGGATAAATATGGTAAACATCCGTGTACAGTGTTGTTTTTGTACTTGTACGTCTGGAGCCCAGGGCTACGGCAGACCACATACGGCTGTGCTTTCTTCCTGTACCGTGGGGGGTGGCTAATGGGGTCTTTCCTGACTTATGACTTATAAAATAATAACTCGGAAATAGACTCCTCCTGTCTGCTGAGCCTATTCAGGGCAGTTCTAACATTACAAAAAAAGTTATTTATAGAGCTGTAATAAACTTTGCATTTGACCGCAATGTATTTGCACACCATGTGATTTTTTTATTTTATTTTTAAATGTCATCAAATCTGAGGTTGTGCCCTTAAATACGAAGATGATCTAACACATATTTTTTTTATCCATGCTAATATGTTAGATCATCAAAACAGGGCCTTATTGTTATGAGATCTCCAGAGAGGCTGAGAGCAATGAAAAGATGTTATGTAGTATAGTATATAATCATATATGTGTATTTCTGACTTATTCATCTTCAGTCAGATGTTTTATTGAAGATGACTTATATCCATTATTGCACAGACTCAGTGAGCATCTCTGGAATAAGACTATATAGGTGAAGCGGGTGTGTTGTTTTTGTCCCAGGTCTCAGAAGTGTGCTTTTATAGAAGTTATCTCAAAAGCATTCCATCTACCGCCAGGAATGTGAATCGAGTCTGGAAAAATGTGCTTCATAGTCCAATAAATACCCAGTCCAGACAGCGCTGTGATTTTTATCCTGAGCCGTGAGTGGTTTCAGCCAAACCTTTGGACAAGGTCCACAAGCCCATGACCATGTCCGTGGAAACAAGAACAAATCTGACTTAGGAAAAGAAGAAATAATCTAGCAATCACATATCAGTTACAGTATGTATTTATTCTTATTTACTGACCACTGGAATGCATATTTTACATTGTAGACGTTTAACCATGGTGGTTTTCCACACGGAATCTTAGTACCAATTTCTTGTGGATGTTGCCAGAAGATGACTGTAACTGGTGGATATATTATAATGAGATCATATTGAATAAGCCTGAATTCAAAACTTTTTCAAATCTATTAAAAACAAGTTCGAATTCTGAAGCATTTTACTTACAGCGGAACCTTGGCTTTGCTTATTGTCCTTTTTGCATTTAACCAAATCAATAGTCCTGTGATTCCTGCCCATGATTCTGCAAAACTTCCTGTCCACTGAAACTGCTCAAATTTTACTTCTGTAATCCACTTACCATTGATTCTGATGTGCAATATCAGAAGCACAAATCATTATGGTTTCTTCATGTTCAAGCCAAACCATTTTTAAATCTTTTCCTTAGATGTAATCTAGTGTCACTTTAAAAGCCACCAATCACATGATTTCATTGGGGGGACTTGGACCTAGACAAACATTTTATTATATTCTTGAAAGGATTGATTATTGCTGAACTATTTTAATAATAGGGTGATGGTTGAATGCAGAGGACACATTTCGTTGTGTCACAGTGTGCTGTGCTGCAGTGTTTCACAATGATAATCACTTCTTTTTCACTTTTCTTTCATAAGAAATCTTCAGATTCATCACACATTTTAATAGCTCTGTGATGGGTTCCAAGTTAATGTTCAAAATAATTCAAACGTAATTCATTTGGAAAAGACTTAAAATGAACATTCAGGGACTGGAAGAGATGAGTATTAACATCCAAAAAAAACTCAGGCATGGCTCCCTGCACGAAAGCATTTCCTAGAGCAGACAGCCACGCCGCTTTCCCATGTCCTTGTCCATCTGCGTGGCTTTGCATACAGGAAATGAAGGTCTCTGAAGGATGACTGTGTATGGCCACAATCGTGCAAGTAATACACACACGTATCTGCACATACAGACAGCGCACACAAGCGCAGAAGACCATGTAGAGTCCTAAACTTGCTAATATCAGGTTCCAAAAACATGATTTCATGACATCTCGATGCAAGAGGAAGTGGGGAAAAACAACTCATAATGACAAAAAATGACCGCCTATGTAGAAGCATAAAAAAAAAACCATTATTTTATTTCTGAACCACAGCTGAGAAGGAAATGCAAGAAAATGTCAAGAGCGACTGGACAGATGCGCGTTAAGCCAGAATGTGAGTTGGCAATCTGCTCTTCATGTCTCTTTGGAGGGTAAAAGTTGGACAAATTTTTACAGATTTTATGGGTTAAAAAAAAGTTTTTAGTTACACACTATAACACCTGTCTGCTTCGAGAAACCAGAGCTGATTATTCGTACAATCTGTACCTTTCCATCATGCTACATATCAATGGTGGGACCTGCTTGAGCAAGTTCCACCATGGCGGCAGTGAATGGGTAATTCCCCTACGTCGGTGACATAAATCTCACCCTGTAATACACACACGCACACACACAATGAAGACCAGACATGGTTTGTCGAGGTTCAACAATTAGACCCTTTTCCTTTAATATAAGCACTTGCTGGGCGTTCCACTGTGTTATGGAATGCTGGTTTTCTCGAGGCTGGCATTCCCCACCATTTTCATCTTTTTTTTTTTTTTTTATACGGGGCTCCCGGTAAAGCCGTTTTCATCCTTTTTTCTTTTTTTTTTGGAGTGTGTGTTTAATGGCCACCTTGGTGCCAGACAAATTTCAGCTACGCTAATCTCTCAGACGATCCAGTCTCTTTTCTTTTGCAGCCAGCAAAAGGTCTCTGTAATGAGCTTAGCCCCATACCTGGTAGTTTTGCTGTTTTTCTTTTATTTCCCAGACTTTCGACGCAGCACACCAGTGCGTTTGGCACCGACGTATGTTAATTGTCGTGGGGCAGCTGCTCCCCCCCTCTTGCCGGTGTCTGGAGAATTTTGTCAGAGTCAGACTGGGACGTTTGTGGGCTAGCCAGCCATCTTTGCCTGCCGTGACGCCGTCTGTCCGGCTTAAGGAGGCGGCTGTGTTTGTTTTGGCCACTCCCAGGTTTCTGGATAAGGTCTGCTAGACAGGCGTACGGCGATGTTGCACACAAGCTAATACGTTTGTCCATGGTAACGTTGGATTATGCCATGGTGATATTTCTACAAGAAGCATGGAACAAAGGTCCTTATGTAAAAGAGCTGGAAGACCAATTAACACTAATTAGGTCAATTGGCAACATGATTGGGTATAAAAAGAGCTTCTCAGAGTGGCAGTGTCTCTCAGAAGCCAAGATGGGTAGAGTATCACCAATTCCCACAATGTTGCGCAGAAAGAGAATGGAGCAACCTCAGAAAGGTGTTACCCGGCAAAAAATTGCAAAGACTTTGCATCTATAATCATCAACTGTGCATAACATCATCCGAAGATTCAGAGAATCTGGAACAATCTCTGTGCGTAAGGGTCAAGGCCGTAAAACCATACTGGATGCCCATGATCTCCGGGCCCTTGAACGACACTGCACCACAACCAGGAATGCTACTGTCAAGGAACTCACAGAATGGGCTCAGGAATACTTCCAGAAACCATTGTCAGTGAACACAATCCACCGTGCCATCCGCCGTTGCCAGCTGAAACTCTACAGTGCAAAGAAGAAGCCATTTCTAAGCAAGATCCACAAGCTCAGGCATTTTCACTGGGCCAGGGATCATTTAAAATGGAGTGTGGCAAAATGGAAGACTGTTCTGACGATTTTTGGAAATCTGGGACGCCATGTCATCCGGACCAAAGAGGACATGGACAAAAACACGTTTTGGGAACGTGTTGCATCCAATTCAAAATGACTGAAGATTTGCAAAAAAAGTTATTGGTGTGCAAGAATACAAGGATGCACAATCACACATAATAAACACTCGGGTTGAATTTTGGAACAAGGTACATTGGTTGAAGTCTGCTTATTTGACAAGTAGCCTTGTTTGATTGACCATGACCTTTTGATTGGCTGTTTAAGTGGACATTTCTTCATGAGGATCTTGCTGCCAAAAAAAGAGGTCGGCGACTTTGGGTGTTGAAATCAGTAGAGTGGAGGCATCAGCCACACTTAATACACACTTAAAACCCACTTGCTGCCACATGAAAATGAGCACTGGCGCTCCCTATCTTCCTCATTATCTTGGCTGTTATAATTCATTTACCTTGTGCTAATAAAAACACCGGGATGTCAAGCAAGCGCGGCGCAGTATGCAACACCGTGTCAGCCGGTTTACATTTACAGTTCTGGAACTGGGCTCCTGGCTCGTGCGGAGGAATGTCCAAGCAAAGCGTCTTGGCAGAGCAAGTTATAATTGTGCGTGTTTCTGAATGCTTTGTTGCTTTATATAGTTTACACGGAGTGCATTTTCTGCTGCGTCTGAATGAATGTTTATACTAAGAATGCCACTGTAATAGGTTTTGTATGTGTGTATATGGGTGAGGTTCTTTGTGATTGTGTGTGTGTGTGTGTGTGTAGCCATGTAGCCTGATAAGTGTGTGTGCCAGGAGATGGTGGGTTAAATGGATCGTGGCCGGGAATGAGGGTTCAGGCCTTTCCAGGCACTAAAGCCCCCCTGCACATCCACACACTCAGATCTATGGGGACGTATTGGGCTTGACACCCAGCATCTGGAAACACTTTGGAGCTGCTTCTATCCAGGAATGTTCCGCAATACATTACTAAGAGTATATGATTAGGCACTGTGTGTGTGTGTGTGTGTGTGTGTGTGTGTGTGTGTGTGCACTCACATAGCTTCAGAGTGATATATTTCTAATGCAATATTAGACAGCGTGTATATATGCAGTAGAATTATAGAACTGCTGGAGCTATATATATTACTGCAAGGATATGAATAGACACTATGGTCAGCAAAGTTTTCTTTTACACTGAAAAAAGTCTAGTTTATGAATCTGTTACACCTCGAGCACTCGAGGGCTTCATCCATGAACAGAAACTGCGTTTTGGACTTGGACTCTTCGCGTTCATAGGTCAGTGTTTTACCCACTATGGTACTACCACCCCGTAAGCATGAATTAAAATGCTGTTGATCTATTTGCATGTTTGGTAGTAGGAGTGTTGAAATGAATCTCATAAGATGTGGACAGTATTGCATTGATGCAGTGCAGAACATAATCGATCATATAATAATGTGGTTGCTTGGCGATTTTCTGGCAGCAGTTAAAAATTCTCATTAAAAAGCAGCGATGCTAGTGATCTCAGTACAGCGCCCCTCCCGGTAGGAGTTTCATTTGATGAACTTTGACCATTGCACAGTGTGACGTATTTTTGCACAACCAATAGGATCAAAGCGGACGAGTGTTCCTGCCACTTCGAAAGACACACGAAGCAGGAATAGAGGAGAAGCTGATCTTAACAGTCTCTGAGTGTCCAGAGATCTACAACACGACATTATCGTCTTACCAGGAGTTTAGAAAAATGAGCATTCCTCTCGTGTTCAGTCTGCTATCACCATTGTAGGAAATCAAAATGTCCACACAGGCGTACGAGACGTTAACTCTTGTAATTGAAAACATCATGTGACCATGCAGAAAATATATGCTATGATTCGTCATGCAGAAGTATGAAGGCATTGATATTTGAATCGAATCGTGAGACCAGTGAAGGTTCACACTTCTATTTGGTAGTGGCCATGGTCCATGGTAGAGATCACATTTGTGATGTCTGCTGGCACAACCTGCATACAGAGGGATATTAGTAGAGTAGAGAAAGGGGGAGAAGATGGACATTGCTTCACTGCTTCACCTGAGCATGTGCTGTATTGACAGGAGTGGGTTTAAATCATCCACAAGGCCTACAGGCTTTTCCTATTTTAAAAAGTCTGTCTTTTAGGTGTCCTCTTCTCCAAGAAACACTAGTCCTTGCTAATGAACACTCGCTGGGTCTTATGTTGTGGATTTTTACCAGTTCAAAATATGGAATAAAAGAAAAATTAGAATTGAATTTTAGTTGGACAAATAACGCCTAAAAATAAAAATAGATGGATTAAAGGATAACCTGTTGATCTAGAGGTGTCATGATCCGGACCGGCAGGGGTTACTCCGGATCCGGAGTCCGGACCGGAGTTTCATGTTTGTCCTGTGTAATGTTCCCTGATCGTGTTCACCTGCTGTCTATTTATATAATTGGATAAAACTATCCTGTTCGCTTGTGCGTGTTTATGTTCCCCTGTCTTGTGTATTTTGTATTTAACCCCTGTCCTGTGAAATCGTGCGAATGCGTCCTCCTTCACCGCCATGTCCAGCCCACCCGTGACAAGAGGGAATTATTACAGACATTGCATTAAAATACATAAATTAGTCATATTTTATACATAACTTATTTTCATTTTACTTTTCTCTGCATATGGAATGAGAGTATTGAATAATTGTTTGTTGCAGCCCTCGCAGTTATATTGTAAGATACACTGACCTTGTGTGTGGTTACGCGTGCGTAGAACCGGCGACGTGCAGTTTTATCTAGAGCCCCCCCCCCTCAATGCCTAATTCTGCGTCTGTGCCTGTGATGCCGCGACGGTTTGTCGGAAGCCGGGCTAATCAGCGTTGCTGCGGCCCGGCCGAGGCTACCCGCTGCTGCCAGGTGGGGACAACATCAGAGCGGCGCTTGCCATTTCATTCCTCCCGTAGTGCCTGCGGGCCTCCCCCAGTTGCATCACCCCCCCGCCCACTCTGCGGCACACGCACACACCTTTAATGACTCCAGGAGGGATGGGCGCCGTGGCAACAATTTATGTGGCGCTGATGGGGCAGAGCAAAAATATGAAAAATGCCCGCTATTACACACCCATTGATGCCTACAAAAGTGGAATGAAGATACAGTGTCCCCCGCACAAATGTCCCTCTCTGTCATGGCCGCTCACTTGCCTGCGCACGCACACTTCACACGCCTTTACATCTAGAAGTACGGAATTATACGCAGGTTGACGTCCTGACAGCGAGGTTGTCATTAGCCAGCGGCCAATCCCGTCTGCGCACCGAGGACCCCATCAAATACCTTTGCATTCGTGTGTGCATTTGCAGCGGGTTTCATCATCCCCGCCCCCGAACCCTCGACGGAGGAACTTCTGAGTGCCGTCAATTAATTAGCCGAGCTTTATTACGAAAGTTGAATCGTGAGTTTAATAACTGGCACCTCAGCTGGAGAACATGAACTGCGCCGCAGGGCCAATTCACTACCATCAACGACTGAAGAGGAAGGGGGGAACGGATAAACAGACAAAAAAAAACCTGGTTATTAATTTCCACGTATTCTTGGGGAGGACAGGTTCAAATCAGCACTGTGCCCTCTGTGGTGGTGATGGGGGGGTCTCTTTGTAATGGTTATTTCTAATCCACCGGTGGGCTTTTTTCTAATGAAGTTGTTTCGCAGGCGGGTTCATACATCATGCGCTAAAAAGGCTAATATTGCATTTAAAGGTGACATTAGCGCTGCACGTCCTCAGTGTCGCGTCGGCTGGACTACAGTACAGGCGTCACGGTAGCTCCCCCTCCCACCGTGGAATTAACCGCGCAAACACGAACGCTACACCTTTCAAAGTAGCGTTCCCCTTCTTCCCCTGGCTGTCTCGCCGGCGTGATGTCCAAGTTCACGGTCTCCCAGATAATTGGAGTCATTCCCAAGCAATATCCTTAATCGACTGTTTCCTTTAGCCCATCTGAGATGTAATTGAACTCATGTGAAAATCGCGCCACCGCTCCCTTTTTTTAGGCCTCCCGGTCTGGTGCTGAGATTGGGGATTTGTGGTCGTTCATTATGGGATTTTTTTTTTTTTTTCTCCCCCCTCCCTTGTCACGCTGAAACCCTCATCCAATGAATCTTAACCGAGTCAACCAGATCGTGGCTGGGGCTTCAGTGCAGCCACTTTCTTTGAAGATGCCTCCTTTGATTGTTGTGCGCTGCGGTCGACTTAACCGATTTTTTCTGGTTTAAGAGCGTACAAGGCGATGCCTAAATCCACTTAAACTGCTCCTTAGTCGTCCCCCAGAAGTCAGACGAGCTGCAGCATAGAACAGGAGAGGCTACTCATAATACTGGAATATTTAACATTGCAAAACTAGATCTATGCTGCTTTCCAGTCCAATTGAAAAGGTCCCCACTAAAAAAAACAAAAAACCCCAAAGTGACGAGAGCCACGGCAACCAGCTGGTAAAGCAAAGCAAATATGACAAATGGCAAGAAGACACCGCACCATTTTCGTGCACATTCCAAATACTTTTTTTTTATTTGGACGAAGACAAAACAAATGTGTCACAGCTGTTGTTTTTGTGTATTACTTTATTAATGTCCATAATCTGCACTGAATACAGGATTTGAACAGTTGAACACGCCATACAAATGCAAAAACGTGGAGCCACGTGATGGCGCCCCCCATCAGATGTCATAAAAATTTGGCGGATGAATGAAAACATGCGTCTTCATCTTGGCCGGGGGAGAACTGCGGCGGGCTGAAATTGGCGAATTGAGCTGTTTCTTTCTGAAACGTCGTCTCCAAAGAAAACCAGGAAGCCCGAGTTCCATTCTTTTCAAGCGGCTCCAGGTCCCGTCCAATCCTGCTTCATGAGACAATTCGTCTGGCTCGTAAAGAATCATTTAAACGCGGCTTTGGCCCACGTTTCCTAACAAGGCTTAGCTCTGATGCACCACTAATCCAGGGCTTAAAGAGAGTCGAGTTGTCCAGTTAGGCAGATCAGAACAAATATATCGAAGTGTTGCTTTTAGCACGGTGGATTGATCCAGTCGGGGGCGCCGCCTCTTCCTGAGCGGACATCTGTGCCTTCGAACGGGGGCTCGAAGCAAGTTCCTCAGAGCAGCGGTGATTCATTTCGCCCGAGTAGAAAAATTGGTGTTGGACTGTGCGGAGCGCTTCATCCCATTCGCCGAGCAGGATTAGATCAATGTTCCTCCTCTCTGCCTTGGCTAAACAATCACTTTGGAGTTTATCTACAGCTTCTCGAGCGTCTTCTCGGGCGTTAATGGTCCGTCTGCTTTCTCTGGAAGATTTATTCGTGCCTCGTTGCGTCCACTTGAAAAATTGAGCGGGAATAATGCTGTGCTGCGGCTATAGATCATCTTCGAAAGATGAATGGCCGGAATGGTGTCTGATCTGTTTGTCGGACGACTGAAAAATAAAGACATTATAGTGAAACCTGAGGCTCATCTTCCAACAGAACGGATTCGGCAAAGGCAGGCGGCGGGGAGGGTGAAGAAATTGATTGTTTGTCACATCTTCCGATCCACCAGCTCGGGCGCTTTGTCTTTCTAACACCTGTTTTTCTATGGGACATTAGTCCTGTTCATTGGGGAGGTGCTCAGCATCTGCTTCCCATGCCTCATCAGTCTTTCGTAGAGCGAACACTAGCGGGCCACAAGCTCCGCCCACTCCACCCAGTGCGTGAAAGTGCGACATTTTTTATTAAGAGAATAAAACGCAACATTTGGCCCATATTGGTGGCAACAGGAGACCAGGTAAGACACAGGGCAACTTATCAGGGCAAGGAACACATGGCATCAACAAATCAGATAAGCAAAAGACAAAACATTTTGCGGCTGTCACTGTCACGGATAAATGAGACTAGCGTTGACAGAACTCAGCTATTGATAACCGCGAGAGCTAGTTTGCTGGTTAGTTTTATCCTTTTTCAGTATCTGTCAAGCCATTGGCTAAAGGCAGTTGAAGCAACACAGCTGAAGCAACATGTACATTTTAATTACAACCTGGCTAACGTTCATTTACTTTCCAACGCAAAAAGTCTCTTTATCTACGGTCTATTGCCACTCTTTCTGATTCCATTTTCAGAAGCTCATGGCTGTCATGTGATTCTGATCCGCTGCTCTCAAATGGTTGGCCATAATATTCAAATTGTTCAGATAGAAGTTAAGCTGGGTGGTAGTAGCCTAGTGGGTAACACACTCGCCTATGAACCAGAAGACCCGGGTTCGAATCCCACTTACTGCCATTGTGTCCCTGAGCAAGACACTTAACCCTAAGTTGCTCCAGGGAGACTGTCCCTGTAACTACTGATTGTAAGTCGCTCTGGATAAGGGCGTCTGATAAATGCTGTAAATGTAAAAGCTGCCGAGTCTCGGTGAAAAAGTGTCCACACCCAAATGCCCAGCAACTCTGTCCAACTCTGCCCCCTTTATCATCATGCTCACATGCACTTGGTCGACTAGGCACAAACCTTATCTCTCCTCAAAACCATAATATTTTAATATTTTTATTTTGCACTTATTTACTTATTATTATATAATTATAACTATGATCCAGACTTTTTGGCAGTTATGAAGTTGTTATGACTGTTAAACCCCGAATGCTGGTTCCTTACAGATCATGGTTCGCTACTCTTTCCTGCCTAAATGGGCTGGAAATAGCCCATTTCTGGACAGCTGAGAATGTTTTCTGACCAAGGTGCTAAGCAAGGGGAAATTATGTTGACAGTGGGATCTTTGTGGTGTCAAAGGTCCCAAGGAGCTGCTTGCCCACAATGCTCTCTGCTGGTTGAGCGTGGAGTTGCACATGTCATAGGATATGTCAGTGGTAACCGTTTGCTTTATCGCCATTCTGGCAATCCATGGTAGTGGAACAGTGGAAACATGGTTTTCTGGATAAACCAAAAAAATAATATATATTCTGGACAATAGATCAGGTCAGACAGAGACACTGTGTCTTAAGCACAACAGCATTATATTATGTCCTGGGCTGATTTTCTTTGTAATCACGTCAAAATGCGCACATGAGTATGATCATGTGACATAAACAATTAAGCAGGAAAGCCACTAGTAACAAAATAAGATTATTCTGTTAACATGGTCCCACCCCCCTCCAGCATTTGGTGCCACACACACAGCATGTGATGTGCGTGGTGAGAGTGATGGATAAAATGAAATTGTTATTCAAAGTGTCAGCAGGGAAAAGGAATGAAAATTCAATTTCCAGCGTTTCTTTGTAGCATTGAAACAGCGTGACTCATCTGCCTGGTTCAGTTTCTTTTTTATGTTTCTCTTTGGAAACTCTCTCTTTGGAAATTGTGGCAGGACATCAGAATTGTTCGTTATAAAAGGCACACGATGCAAAAACCTAAAATGCATAAGAAAAGACACAACTGCAAATATGGCATTACTATAGCACAGAAAGTGAAAGTGAAGTGATCGTCACATGTGATACACAGCAGCACAGCACACGGTGCACACAGTGAAATTTGCCCTCTGCATTTAACCCATCACCCTGAGTGAGCAGTGGGCAGCCATGACAGGCGCCCGGGGAGCAGTGTGTGGGGACGGTGCTTTGCTCAGTGGCACCTCAGTGGCACCTTGGCGGATCGGGATACGGGGCCGCTTTGTTAACCACTAGGCCACCACTGCCCTGATTGGGTGCTATGGAATATTTATTTATTGCACTTGACCAAATTCCAAATCAAAAGGGTGCAAAAAGTCTCCCAAAAATTGACCTCAACGGGTATGCTGTACATTTTGTGTTGCTGAAGCACATTTTAGTTGCACTAATTTAAATAATCATCCCATGCAAACACTGCATTGCGTAATCTGGAAGGATTCAGCGTCTACAGCAACATCTGCAACAAGCATAAAACATCCCTTTGTTTCAGCGGAAAGTTCCGTTTCAAAAAAAGTCATATGGGACTGTTTTTGTGAAACAATCGCTCTCACACTTATTCCTTTTTTCTTGTTGTTGTTGTTGAGTGCAGAACAAGTCCATTAATTGCCCATGAAGTTTCCGTTTTTCCTACAAAACTGCATTTCCACAGTCCCATTACTTCATTTACTCTGATGTTGTTTCTTTCCACATATGATGTTAAAAAAGTTGGTGTTTTTGTAACCAAATGCAGCTTGGTTTTAAGACACAGAGGCCTATGTTCTTCCCCAAATTAAACCCTTTATGCTGGTTTTTAACACCAGAGAAATCCCTTTGTTAGAACCATTAGGTCTTTTTTCCCCCTCCTGGGGCTGAACATGAAAGAAGGACTTTTTTTTTTTTTTCACAAAAATCCCCTCTTTATTTTTTTTAAAGCTCTTCTCTGCAGCGTCTCGGGTTTGTGCCACACAGTTAATAGCATAAGCATCTCTTTTTGTGCAGTGATTTTAGCTTTTATGTCAGAAACAGTTTGCATCTAAACGGCACTTAAGTGGAACACAATCGGAGTGAAGGAGTACCATTTTCCTCCACTCACAACCGGCGAGAAAGGCGACTGCTTTGGAAAGAAGTGGCACGTTTGATTCATTCTACCCAGTTGTGACACAGAGACAAAGTGCAAAATATATTGTAAAAAAAACTTTTCACTGGCACTTGCGTATGTATATTGCATAAGGGTCTGACCTCATATGAAGCTTCATGGTTGTCACTTCATGGCTGGCACTTCCAAGAGGGGCAGCACTTTGTTTAGCATACCCTGGGGCCATTGTTCTCAAACTGTGGTTCTGTGATGCATGTACTGGTGGTATTCGAGGCTCCCTCTAGTGGCAAACCAGGAAACTCGAATATTTGTGCTAATATTCACATTTACATTTACAGCATTTATCAGACGGCCCTTATCGAGAGCGCCTTACAATCAGTAGTTACAGGGACAGTCTCCCTGGAGCAACTTAGGGTTAAGTGTCTTGCTCAGGGACACAATGGTAGTAAGTGGGATTCGAACCCGGGTCTTCTGGTTCATAGGCGAGTGTGTTACCCACTGGGCTACTACCACCCACAGTATCACAGTTTGCACTGCGTTTATTTTTCTTCATATTCTCAACACAGCACAAGTACTTCCTAGACTTCTATGTTTACTGCAGTATTGACAATAAATTATAAAAAATATTCATATTGGGAACACAATTTCTGGTAATGACAGTGGGAGTTCATGGACCAAGAAATCTAATAAAAAAAGAATAGGCTGACAATTAAGCCACGGACAGGAGCCCTTAGCAGTTTGTAAAACTTTAAGAAATCTCAACACCAAATACCTTCCCAATATAATTATTCATACTAATTACACATTCACTTCAGTGCTGATCACTTGAAGAACCAAAGAATATTAGGACCCGGATGGTTGCAATTTTTTGGTCTATTTTGTGGGTTTGATTGGAGCAAAATAAAAACAGAACAAAAATTTTTCTAAACATATCAACCTAAATTATTTCAGTCTAATATAAAATGAACCCCAAGAATGCATAAATCTCTTTTACTCTTGCACTCTAGTCATTATAAACCAAAACAGTTACAGCAAAAGTGTTTGGGGATGGGGCAGAGGATAACTTTTATAAAAGAACTAGAAGGAAAGAACCATCTGGTCACATTAGACGTAGCATATTCTCTGGAGATTAGGTCATCATACTGATTCCGTGCCACTTTTTGCTTTAAAATGGCCTCGTTCGTCAATAGAAAGGACAGAGGCCCTGCAGACCTTACTGCGTGCCTGTCATTTCTCAGGCCGACCCCCTTTTTCCCCCCCGAAGACACACACCACTTGGGGGTCTGGTCGGTACAACTTGAAACCATGGGCTATGACTTCAGCTTCCTCCCTCTGCAGCCCATGTCACTGCGGTTTTCACTTGGCTGCGTCCAGAGGAGAAGGATTCCGCACAACCTTGCCCTGGCAAACAGTGTACTTCTAATACAGCTCCGTCCCCGAAACACCCATGCACAAAACACACACATGTCCCTCCAAGGCTCTCACCGTCACGTCAAAGCGAATGTTGGCTTTTCGGAAGAACGCGTAGATGGAAGCTGACATTAGAGGCTCGGGTTGCCCTCAAATTAGATAGAAGCCGTTTGCTCTGGCCTCTCGCGCTGTTTTCCTGAGGAATGTCCAGCAAGGCTCTAATTACGCAGAGGCAGTCCAAAGACCTAACCCAGCCGGAGCTGCTGCTGCGAGCCACAAATGCTAATAGCGAGCTTCGCCTGCTGACGGCTTAATTCAATTATTGCCTTCCTCCCAACAACTTGCATAATCACATGGGTCATTTCTGCTCACGGTGTATTAAAAGCACATTATAGCGCAATAACGGCAAGTGCTAATTTTTGGTTGGCTGAATAACAGTTGTTAAGGAGAGGACATTATTCTGACAGTGATCATTACACCATGGCGAGATGGTAGGCAGCGATGGGAGAGAAAAAAATAGGGCATAGGCTTTGGTGCCTATCCTAGAAAACATTAATCATGTAATGCGGACCACCACAGTGATGGAACATGGGTCAGACACACATGCATACTTTACACAACACATCCTCTGCTTTTTAAAGATCCCATCCCCAAAGGCATTTTTTATACATGCAGAAATAATACCATTTGAAATGTCCATTTATTTTTTAGATGATTTATTGACAGAACTTCCTTAGGAACAAATGAACGTGGTCTTGTTTCCATGATTTTATTCTCCAAATTGTACACATTTGTACAATACAGTATGACTGGAATTTATATAAATATTTCAAGATGGTGTCAGACATGGGTGTAAAAACTCCTGATATTGCACTTTAGTTTTTAACTTTTTTTTTTTACAGATTTTACTCTCATTTTGTTTCAGAGTGTAATAAAATTGCCAGATTTTTTTGTTTTTTGCCCAGTTGGATGAATTCTACTTTTTTTTTTATTCTACATTACAAATAAAATAAATGGTTTGAGATTGTCCAAAATGTCATTATTTCCCAAAAATGCAGCAGAAAAGTCTAATTGTAAAATCCAAATCAAGCATCACTGGCAAATCATTCCACCAGCAAGGAACTGCAAATGAAAAGAGATTCTCACGCAGCAGTTGGGAGGATGAACACAGCCGAATTAAATATTGTTACTAGGCTGCCTTCAAATACCTATCGATTCTTAATATAAGTTGTACATGTGGACTGCATTATTTTTACGTCTGTTACAGCGATCTCACCAGTCGTGGCAATTAATATACTGAAGGAAAGAAAAGGTCAGAGTTATATTATATTTTAGGTGGTTTAGAACTTTTATTGGGGCTGGAAACCATCAGCTGTATCTGGCAACAGAGATCATAAAAGCAGAATTGATTGGCCACACATTCTGCCTCATGGTTGTTTACTCCTGCACTTGTTTGTAGATGGTCTCGGGGTAGTTTGTTGGCCGGAGTGCTCAGGAAGTGCCAATGTAATTGCGCTGTTTTGCTCTTTTGTCAAAGTCTTCTGATGGCTAAGTGGCTACGGCGACGCACTGTTTCAGATGAAAATTGAAAACTAAATTGAAAATTCTTAATGGATTTGGCAGACACGCACACACAAATCTATACAGCGCTGGTGTACAACAAGTCCTTTCTTCGCGAGTTCCACTGGCGGTTTTGGCTGAGCGCCGTTCTCGAGTCCGGCAGGGCCCATTTGGGTCATAAATATCGTTGTTATTAATCTTAATAGGAGCCATGCTGAAGCGAGGAGGTGTCTGGGACTCAGACGTACCGAGGGGGCAGTAAATCTGTGAGGCTGAGCTACACCCCCCCCACCATCCACCCCTCGCCCAAGTCGGTGGAACCATTACGAGCTGGCGAGTGCGTTGCCGCAAGAGATCGGCTTCACTCTTACAGCTCCAGATAGGAGCGGCCGTGACTAAAGAACAGATAGCGAGGAATGACATTGTTCAGAATACACTCCATTCTTCCCGGAGCTGGTGGGTCGGGGTGGAAGTGTGTTGGTTCCAAGATTAGAAGAAAGGCGGAGGAGAGGCGAAGAACTCTACAAGTCCAATAGAGTGATGTGGAAAGTGATGTTGAAAATGGACATAGAAGTGACCATCATTGCCTGTACTTTGAACCTTACGAGGCCATCAATGAGTCTTATGTTCTTTCACAGAAATCTGAAGGTCAGTGTAGAAAGACATCCAATGACAGCACAATAATGGTATTGTACAATACAACGTGAAATATTGCAAAATGTTGTTCCATTAAAAGAAAAACACCTTCACCCGACCCTTTTCAAGCAGTTACAAGAACCCATGGTTGCCAGGTACCCATGGTTGCCGTCAGGTACCAGAAGCTACGTTCCAGGTGTGACGCTCGATTTTTGCCAAAACAATAATCACAATTATTTTTTATGTAAACTCAAAATCATGTCTGTTTAAAACAATTGTTCATTGACGGTTGACACATCAGGTCTCTAATTAACATTTCACATTTGAATGGTTTAAAAGGATTTTCGTATGAATATAATATGACTTGTGACCCAGGGTAAAAGGAGGGCATCATTATCAAAATAATGATTTTATGTTAGATAACCCCTAATTTTTACACCTTTAACCTTTTACACATTTAAAGCACCTTTTTGGTACATTAACATAGAATTTTACATTGGCTTTTTACCAATCGTGTTTCCTATAATGTTCAGACTGGTAAATAACCAGTAAATAACTGGTTTTCTTTCCTGGGTTGGTGCAGTTCAGTCTGCCTCGATAGTGCAGTCAGAAGGGTAAATACCATTCTGCCACATTCCAGCACTTTCCACCAGGCTGCTGGTTCACCGATGCCAGATGCCGCACAGCGAATGCTTTGAGGTGGTCCAGCGATGGGCCAGCATCAATGGAAACTTCATGGCTGCTCCGTGATTGGCTAAACATTGCACAACACGCGCGATCGACATGGTAAACTGTGAATGGTGATGAAAGCGGGTGGGAGGGTGGAAACGGATGCTTGTTTGGAGTTTGCCCCACATCATGACCCCCCCGGACCCCCCCCCTTGCTTTCTCTCTCGGTAATTCATGTCAGATGAATGCTAGGAGTAATTGCAATGCAAACGAATCACGCTGCCAGGCACAGGACTTCTCTCATACAATATTGGCACTGATCGTAACTGCTTTGTCATGGTAAAAAATAACAAAATTAAGAATCCTATTTTTTTTTCCTGAAGCATTGCACAACTCAATAGAAAGAAAGAGCCAGTTCCGCAGTGTTCACATGGACTGCACTAAAAAGAAGGCCCTCCAGGAGGAAGGAGTCGCCCAGCTTTACATCTTACAGTGTGTGGGTAGGGACGGGTGGCGGTCGCTTAACAAAACGGACTGCAGCGCAGAAGTGATTTTTGACTTTGCAAGAAAAATCACGCTGTGGTTTGTCTTCCCGGCAGAGACCGGGAGTCTGTGGTGGACCAGTGGAGCTGCCCAGCCTGAGGGCCGGAAAAGCAGCACCACTGACTTCTTGCCCAGAGCCTTCATGACCACGCCTTTGCACCATTAATGAGACGCTTTTTTCGTTTGGATGACGTTCTTCATACACTTTGTTTCATAGGGATGGGGGCAGATCCAGCCAATATACCCCCCTTCAACGTAATCACATTATTCTGATTAAATACATTTTTAATTATGTTGCATTAATCACTTTTTTTTTATTAATTCCATTTACCAGCAAAACAACAGCATGTTTTCTGTTATGTTAATGTTACTCACCCTTCTGCTAAATTATTGTTATTGCCCAACAATTATTTGTCACTTCATGGACTTGCTACATGCTTGATTGCCCTAGTGTTTTTTTTGCACAAAAATGCCATTCTGGCATTTATGGAATTTTCTGTTAAAAAAAACAATGTTTTTTACACCACTGTTTTAGAATCTCTTTTTGTAAGTGGTGAACTGTGCCCGCTTTGTCAGTCACTACATTCGGCTCGTCACCACCCTCTAGTAACCCCTCAATGTTAGGCCTAAAGTTACACACTTGCCTTGTTCACAGATTCTGTGCAGTGTCTAACACTAATTTTGGAAACTACACCCCATTTAGTCCGATTATTGAACTGCTTTTGAACGACTGAGAATGTTCAGGAATATGCTGTGTTAAAATAAATAAATGCATAAACAAATGAGGAATCAAAGAGAACACGAGTAGCCACAATCAAAGTGAAAAAAAGATCAAGAGCTGAGAATTTTCTCTCAGTGGCCCCATCATCAGCACATTACCTTCAGCACCCTGAAACGTGCCCGCAGATACGCTTAATGTTCTCTGGACTAAAAGCGTCTGATTACTATTTTGAAGATTCTTTTTTAGGTAAATACCCACTTGCATTACAGGGCGCTAAGAAAACTCTTGTTATTTTCACACCGTGACTTCTCTACCGCTTCTATTTGGGTCCCTACCTACTTACGCTAACAGCTAATCTGTGGTCGATGACTCTATAATGACCTCTGAGGACCTTGCCAGAGGTGGGACGCCAGTGGGATGAAATCATTATGTGTGGTTGTCCCTGGTTGGCTGTGGATTTTTGGGCTCTGCCAGTGCCAGGTTCGCCTGGGAATCAAAGCCGGCAGTGCCTGGCAGACAAAAAGACCATTTCCAGTTCAGAAACAGCGGAGTTTTAGATTTCTCTTCGATTGTAGAAGTTGGAAAGTAGTATAGTCAGTGAATTAGGCTCGGCCATGAGTTCTCTTGAGGTCCCAACCAAATAAGGACAGTAGAAATGCTGATAGGTAATATTTTAATCATCTAAGATGCTGGTCTGGTTGGTAGAGTTGGAGAAAATGTAAAAGAATGGCTGAGAATGTAGAAGTGAGAAGGCCAGGGCTTTTGAGGAGCTCATTGTCAAGCTGCCTCACCAGCTGTTCAAACACTAGTCGTCCTCTTTTTATAAAGATTTTCCAATGTTTGCATGCTTTACTTCACATTATACACTTTTCCATACAGGCCAAACCTCTTCAGGAGTTCCACAAGGCTCCTTTTCATTCCTTTCTCTGGCGCTTATCTTCTCCGTTCGGTGCATGCGGTGACCTTCTAAAGTACATGATTCTTGTCAATGTTTACACTGACCAGCAGAACGTACCTTTTTCCTCCCATTGTCACTGCATACTTCCTAGTCCGATTCCCCAGGGTCACGGGGGAATAAAAGCATCCCCTCCAATGGAGATCAAAGGTCAGAGATCGGCGGAGCCCAGCGGGGTCTCGTTTTCCAGCCAGGAGATGTGTGGGTGAGCGAGAGAGGGCCGGGTCCTTTTCGCGGCTCTGCTTTAGAAAGGTCAGAGTACGCCAAGTACGCAGCTGTAACTGCTACCAGATGTGCAATTATGCTGCATTCGACCACAAACTCCCTTCAGTCCCGAGCGCGAAATGAGAGATGGGGAGAGAACAACGGAGGGATGTAAATTTTGGGGAAATAATGACATTTTGGACAAACAGCATCCGAATGCTTTATTTTATATCTTTTTAGGTCCGTGGGAGAACTTGTATTGTGTGTAAAACGTGTTTTGTCAAAAATGGCCTAAAACCATTAATTTTTTTTTTTTTTATATTTTTCATTTTTGTCTTTGGATGAATGTAGGGACTCTTGAGCTGTGCATAGAAAACCAAAATGGGAAAACCATCCCAAATAATCATTGCGTTGGTGTCGGCAATACTTTGATGAACTGTAAATGCACCTGTGATGGCAGCCACTCAACTGGTTTCAAGAAGCAGGGGAATGTCCAAAAATCAATGAGTCGTTATTGCATTTGTGTTTTTGGACTAAGAACATTTTTTTGACAGTAAAATCAGTCAAATTCAATAAAGATTTACTGCCTCATGGCTGTGTGCCTCTGCAATCCAATTCTGTTTCATTAAAGGCCTTGATGTCAACCGTGGGGTCGAGAGGATCTGTCACGCTGTCCATGTACCCCCTGGCGATTGTGGAGGCGGGGAGTACTGACGAATTCGTGCGACCGGACCTCGATGGCCTACGAAAGCTACCGCGGGGTCGAGGAGACCGGTTGCGCAGTTCAGGTGCTCCCGACATTAACCGAGACGAGGAGGACTGCGGACTTCCCAGCGGGGCAAGCCGGAGACTGACCGGAGTGACGGGTGCCTGCGGACGGTGGACAGGATGCCGGTCCCCCACGGACGTGCTTTGGCCCGGGCCTGAAGCCGCCGGTGCAGGACAGCTACCACTCGTCCTTATAGACTTCCTCCCCCCTTTCATGGAACGTTTTGTAGGGCACTTCGGGAGGTTGTGCCTTTTGAGGGGGGGGTACTGTCATGATCCGGTCCGGCAGGGGTTAGTCTTGTGTAATGTTTCCTGATCGTGTTCACCTGTTGTATATTTGTATAATTGTAAAAAACTATCCTGTTCGTGTCTGTTCGCCATCAGGTCATTGCGTGGTGATGTTCCCTTGTTGTCGTGCGTATGCGTCCTCCTTCCTCGCCATGTCCAGCCCAACGTGACAGGGACCTTCACCTCTATCCTATGAATCCTATAAAAGGTTGTGGGTGCTGGAGCCCATCCTGGTACACTGAGTGCAGAGTGGGGACTCACCCAAGACAGTGCTAAATTGCAGGGTGCACACACACACACACCCAATTCCGTCACACACTCCCACCTATAGTTCACCTTGTCCTTAGAGCCTGGATTTGATCTTGGAGAGGTGTAAGGCCACAATGCCACCACTTTGCCCCCCACCAAATTCGAATCATTTAATTTTTTTAGTCAAATGGAACTGAAACAAAAATGCACCTGGTGAACCAACTCTACAAAAACAAAATTGGTCAGTCGTAATGTTAGTGTCCGTATTCTGGTCTTGATGTCTGTGTATTCGATTTAAGTAAATTATTAATCGTTAACATTTTTTAAATGATTAATTATATTGCTATTTGGAAATGTATTTCTTTTTAATGAATGCAACAAAAGCTCAACACCCATAGAAATAGCATGATAAAAGTCTCTAGGTCCACCAAGCCAACAATTTTACTGCATTGTTTCATAAACCTCGCCAAGAGGCGTACGACTTCATGTCTCTTCAGTGTTATTAAGAGTCAGCCAGAGGAGCTCTGCTGCTTGTGGGACCGGCGCTGAGGAAGAGACGGAGGAATTCAGACCGTCTGCTTCGATCTGAGAACCAACATCCTCTTCGTAAGGAATTCCCACAGCACGGCTTCAGAATGCTTTCCTGGGAGGATTGGGGGGGTTGTGTTGCAGTTTAGACACCCCGCCCGGTGCATAACGCGTGCCCACTTTTCCCCGAGTCATTAGCGCGAACAAAAGACTGTTCTGTCCGTTTTTTTTTTCTGTTGTGGTCTGGGCTACATGGTATATTTGCACAGCTAAAATCCCAGCGGAACATTTCAGATGACTGCATCCAGCAGCGAGCGAGGACTTTTATCAGAATTCCTACCGTGGTCAGGGTCGTAAAAGCGAAGTAGCTGGCCGGTATGGAAATGCTCTGGCACAGGCCGCGATTGTTCAGCGAGGGGGCGCGGCGTGGAAAGAGGGGAAGGGGGACGTCTGAGTGCGCAAATGCTTTCGGCGGCGAGGTAACGCGTTAAGCAAACAGCCAGCGTGCAGGTGCGCCGCGTTGTTATGACAGGTGCGCCGTGGTCGGCTGAGGTCATTTCCGGATTCGAGGCCGTCTCTGTGAATAGGCCGCCGCCCTGGTCCCGAGAGGGCAAACCTGGAGACGAAGGCCCGCGGCCAGCGAGAGCTCGATTAGGGACAAAGTACGTCCTCCTCCGCTGAGAGACAGTGGATTACGAATGACAGCAGGGACGTCAGGGAGGGTCCAGTCTGTTCTGAACTGTTTCTTATTAGAATCCGGATTTTAACACTGTTAATAGTACTTTCAGCACCAGTTCCTTGCAAATGTGTTAATAACATTTGTGCAAACACAGAGTTAGCACAATACATTTCAATAATGGTGTTGAAAAGGAACTAATTATTATAATAGAATTATAAAATATTCAATTACATTGCATTTGCAGTCACGAGGTGTGCACAGTGTATTTAAATTTTACAGTGTAAAATTTAAATAATGTGAAAGTTTGTATACACACACCCGACACACACACACACACACACACACACACACACACACACACACACACACACACACACACACACACACACACAGAGTTTTCATTCAAAAAATACTTTTGCTTTTTGTTTTGTTGGGAGTGTCTTTGTAAATTTTTTCTTTAAGTAAATTTGAACATTTCCTAAATTTTTACTCTTAATAAATGGCAGGACTGAAGTGGTGCTTTTACACATGAACTTACAGGTACTCAAAACGTTCGTTGAATGCTGACGAACAACCAAAAAAAAAAAAGGGGGGGGGGGGGGGCTGTAATTAACCAAAGCAATTAAGTGCTTTCACCTCCTACACAAAACCCCAGAAGGCTGATCATATCACACCTAGACGGACACAAATGCTCCCAATCAAACGGAGAGAATTTCAGCTTCCCATCCCTCTCAAATTCCACGTGTTTATTTATTTATTTGGGGGGTGGGGGGTAAAGAAATGTAATAGGATTTTCATTGATCCCGGCTTTACTTTAGAATCGCCTGCGATATGAATTTCAGCGAATCAATGCCTGGTGAAATGAGAGCGAGTGGATTACGCCATCGGCTCATTCGGAATGCATGGAAAACACCGGCTGTCACGTCCCCGCCCGTCCCACATCCCACTTACCACCGTTTCAAAATCTCTTTCTGTCTGTTTTTGGACTGTGCGTGTCAGTCGAACGTTGCTTGTGCTGATTGCTTCGCGCCGCCCTCTCTCGGTATGATTGTTTTTGTCCTCTCTTCCCACCTGTTCGTCTGTCAGTGTTTTTTTTTTTTTTTCATTTTTGGGGGGTTTTCAAATTTCCCTGCCACTTTCGGTTATTCTGTATTTCGGGTTACCCGTGAAATTTGGTGCAGCCTTGTTTTGACAGTCAAGGACACTCAAGCATTGCTCTACTCTCGACACACACACGTAAAAATGCAGAATAGAATAGAATGTTTTTGTATGAATTTTATCATAGAAAATATAAAAAAAAACGATCACTTGGAAACAGGATATAACCAATGATCTGAATTTAAAGACTTTAGTTTTGTTTCTAATATAGTATAGTAATTTTTGTGTTCTTTTCATTCTCTCTGTTCCAATCTGTTGCAAGCCACTGTGTTCAGGCCAGAAGTGTCCTCACGTCAGGTTCCGGCCAGGCCACATAGGGTGAATGATGAGAAACAGGCGCACGACATCGAGATGTAACAAAAATGAACATGGCACAATGGCCAAACACCCACCAAACCAACATGGGACCCAGAACACACAGTGAGTTGGTGCCACCTGGCCAGGGGCACCGCAACGTCACAGTTACGTTAGTTTGGTGTTACGATTTCCCATACGGCTCTGTATGGGAAATCGTAAAAAAAAATATTTTTTAATGCGACCAACTCATGACAAACATGAGAAAAATGGACGATGGATGGATGGTATTCTAGGCCCGGGTTGTAGGGAGATCTGTGCTTGCGGTTTTGGCTTTTTGCGTGACCTTGACTGACCTTCTCTGGAGCTGCTCGGTCCAGATGCTGCCAAGAACACCTGCTGATCCCTACAGGTGCGCCGAACTAATTAACTTTGCCAACCATGACAGGTCGTTCGGACGGGCGAAAATTAGAGTACTTTTACAATAAAACATGTATACACCGACGCCGCAGAAGCTTATTAAACTGTCTGCGTGAAGACATAAACCCCATTCCGCGCTTTCCCTTTTCACCCCTCTGTCTTTGCCGCGCGACAGCTGCGCCCAGGTTCTGTTGCTGTGGAAACCTGGATTTGGTAGGTGCTCAGCTTCCAAAGCAGACTGGGGGGGGGGGGGGGGGGGGGGGGGGGGGGGGCTTTAGTAAAAACCAGCGACTTGTCACAGACTGGCATCTTTAATATCCTTATCCTGCGTTTAAATAAATCTAAAAAAAAAAAAAAGGCCGTCATAATAAACACGAGGGCCGTTAAAGACCAGCCCTTGTGTTTCAGATTGCCTGGCGGACCCATTTCTAGGCTGTGATTCATCGTCTGCTGAGCCGTGGACTTTGGCTCCAATCACCCATGCAATCAGCAAGACGGGCCCTGATTGGCTCTTCATTTCGAAAACCGCCCTTAATGACACTCCGTCAGCAGGGTGGCGTCTGAATGGTGCGGTTTCGCACCTGTCAGGCTTGCTAACAATAATTGCAGCCGTCTTTTCAGTTTTTTTTTTTTTTTCCATCTCATCTAATGATGGATGTCATTAATGTTTCAAACCTTTCCTCAAACCAACAGACGTAAAACTATTTGCATTTCATCATAAAACTATTTAGCATAACGGTAGCACTTCTTTAGCCCCTCTTGTCTAGCTAATCCAGATCTTCATTAAGATAGATATCCTCTACAGCATTTTTTTACTGATGCGTTTTGGTTGGAAGAGCTTGCAAATTTACATGTAAATGTCAATGAAATCGCACATGGGGACAACTTCTAGTGGTGCTAAGTTCTTTTCAGTGACCTGGATCCCAAAGAAGAGCTGTGCCACAGGAAGAGCGACTACGAACGTCCAATCACTAACACCTTCATTAAAAAGAGGTGCGCTCCCATATCCATATGGAGCACAAATAATCTACTCATACTCAGGTCCCGTATTAGGAATTTATATTTAGAATTTAGTCGGTCTCACAATGAGATTTCCCCAGGATGCGCCATTTTGGTGTATGTATCTTTAAATGCAAATGAGGAGGAGGGAGGCAGGATGAGCCTATAGAAGTTCAGCGGGAATTCCCGTAAACGATGTCATCAACATCATTCACCAACCACAATGTTTGACACAAACAGAAAGATGTTTCTGTGTTTTTCCAGAAAAAAAATTAATGAACCAACTGGTTCTTCAGAGTCTTGTGTGATGAAAAAATATATATTTGTGCTCATTTTTACATCCAGTCAAAAAGCAACTGCAATGATTCACACGTTTGGAAGCCATGATGGTTGGTGGAGTTACTTTATTAGAGGAGGGTTGGGAAATTCTCTAAGCGGAAAAAGCATGAGAAAGGGGAGGTAACCTTTCCCCTTATGACATCACAAGGGGACAAATTCCTATTCTATCGTCATTTCTAGCATCTGCAGGACTATAGACAGGCTAAGGGGAACTCATATTAATGTTTAAAGATGTTTAAAACCTTTAAAGTGCAATTTTCATATTTGGGGACCTTTAAGGCTGGTACAACAGTACATGTTACATCACAATTTGTGAAATATTTTACATCATTAAAAATGGCAACAATGCCCCAACTCATTGTATTGTTTCTTTGTGAACTGAACTTGTGTGTCCTGTTTAAATGTTTCTGTAAAGCTCTCAGATCCAGAACCTTGAGCATGTGTAGTCAGTGATGAACCAAACTGCACATGCCACACGGGCAAATGAGCTGCAAGAGTATCTGCTGTATCATTTGTAAAACTTCCTTGAGCAAAAATCAGAAAGGAAGATAAACAGGTTTTTCTGGAAAACTACTATTTATTTCTTGTTGTAGCGACGGTCTCCCCCGCCACCCTCCCCACACCTGTTTCCCGTCCTGTACGGGGTCTGGTCTTGTTAGCACGAGTCGGTGTTCCGTTTTAATCGGAATCGCTGTGACTCTTTGTAGACCTTGTTTTCTGCGTCTGAGTCAGTGTGTCTACGTTTAATGGTCTTTGTCTGAGTCAGTGTCGTCTGTGTTTTCCCTCCAGGTTGGCGTTCCCCTGGGGTCATGTGTGTGCCTTACCCACTCCCTGTTTCCAAGGTCCCTGTTCCCAAAGGACTGACCCTGCTTGTTGTGTGTCAGATTGCAGTTGACGCTTGATCTTCTTCTTATTATTTATACAATAAACCAACCTGGAAATGCATATATACCTATAGTTCTCCTCTCTCCAAAAAATATATACAATCTTCCCTAGAGTTTTCTGCATTAAAAGAGTTTGAAGATTTTTTTTGTCAACTGAACAGCCATGCATGTCAACTCTTTGATATTGGTACAATGTTGAATTGCTATTTTAAAAAAAAAAAACACCTCACTGTGACTGGCCATGTGGAAAACCATTACAAACCTGTCTGTTAGACTCCCTGGAACTGTCAGTCATTTACCAGTCTCCGGCGGATGCCTAATTTGATGTAATGCAGTTTGCTGTGGCCTTTCCTGTCCCCGTCGTTGCATTATATATATATATATTTCTGAGCATTTTAATCCCTGGTTAAATTATTGCTTGTTGCATGATGATTCTCAGACAGTCTAGGAGTTCAGGCTCTCAGGGATGGGGTTATTTCTTGGGAAAATGATGTGTTTTACACGACTCCCCATCTTTTGGGGTGTCATTACATGGAATTGGCGGGCAAGGGGAGGAATGGAAGTAATGGCACATCCTCTGCAGAATGAGGTCACCTTTACCAGATTCACCCCTGTCATCTCCTTTATTCACACCTCCCTGCCGTTTTAAATGAAGACTCTGCCAGGGCCTAGAAATGAAACCCTCAGATAAAGACCGTTAGAGTGGCCCAGGTGCTGCGAAATTGCAGGAGCAGCATGAGAGGGAGGGAGCGGTCGAACGAGAGAGGGTGGGGGAGAGAGAGAGATGGATCCCTGTGATGTAACGAATTATGGCGATAAAGATCATCTGTCATGCTTCATGCTCTCTGCAGTGGCCAAAGGGCCCCGATGCCAACCTTAACACATCAGCTGAGGGGCAGAATGGAGGGAGGAAATGTGAAGTGAAGAGAAGATAAGAGGCAGCAACAAGGACAGAGAAACTGACAGATTTTTTTTCTTATAATAATCTGTATTCCATTAGCACCTAGTCCAGTGGTTCTTAAACTTTTCACATCAAGTTCCACCTACCGATAGAGAGACACGTTATTAATCATAAGGTGAAATAAAATAAAAGCTGAAGGTAGGATAAGGTAGGATATGATGTAACAAACCATTAATAGAAAATACGGAGGAATGTATAAATGTTTTTTTTTTAATGTATATAAATATGAAAATATCACTCTTCATGAAAATATGCCTATTTAACTAGTTTACACAGGATGCAACAGAAACACACCTCAAGTGAGGATTGTACCTGTAATACATTTAGGATAATAACAATAATAACTGCACTGTATTTCATTATAATCTCACAGATTCCTGACCATTATATTTACGCCAGTTATCAAATGATCAGATGTTAAGACAATCAGCAGACAATCAGTAGTTAAAGGGACAGACCCCCTTGAGACACTCAGGTTTAAGAGTCTTGCTCTGGGACACAAGGTTCAAAGTGGTCTTCTGGTACATAAATGTGTGTTACCTACTAGGCTGCTACCACCATTACCAATAGAAGGAGACCAAATACCACCAGTAGTACCACAGTTTGGGAACCAAGGGTCAACATAATACGTGCAATGATAATCAATACACACTCTTAATGAAACCTTACAATTAAAATAGTTGCATTTAGCATTTAGTTTAGAGATTGAATGTGTGGGAGAGCCTTGTAATCAAGCCCGAATACGAATGTTCATGTTCCAGTCTTGAAAACAACAAACCTACACAGACAACGTGAAAACAGAGCAACAATGGATGGCCGTGAGTAACCTTCAGAAAACAACACTACCTGCGCTACCTCTAATGTCTCACTGGTGGAGAAAGCTTGCACCACTTTATTTACTGGATTCTGCGATGACCTCCCATCTGTAAGCTGTCATGCCTTTCTCGTAAATGAGCAGCCTGTCAGTTTTGTACGCCTAACGTAAAACCACCAATTTGTTCATGGTACACAGTGTACATCGTCGGCCACTTTTGCTTTCTGATTTGATTTCTGAGTTTACTGAACTCTCTGTTCCAGTGTTCAAAACTTGTCAAATGCTGCAAAGAATGTATTTGTACGTAATGATTACCTGGTTTGAATTCACACACATAACGCGGTAAGTGCAAATATGCTGATAGTTTTGTGTCTCTTATTTTAAGACCTATTCAGTTTTAGAGGAGAAGGTGTGAAAAATAGCCACATGAGTTTGTCAAAATTTGTAACAGAATTTGGTCACAAGAGCTGTTATGGGGATTTTATTATTATTATTGTGGATGTTATTATCACAAACAATTCCACATGCAATTTTTAAATGCTTGTTCTTGACTATTACTTATGCGATTGTCAGTAAATGCACGCTTTTAATATGAAATGGACATTTTAATATGAAAATGACATGGGCAAAATTTTGAAAGGCCAAATGTGCTGGTGTTCCTATTGCCATTGATGTAACAAATCAAAAAGAGGATATGTACCAACATTTTCTCCTCCTCTGGTAGGAAAGCTGCAGACATGTCAACCAGACTGAGAATACTTTTAAATATCTGAAATGAAATGTGAATTTCAATACTACAAATTACATGGACTGTACTGTTTAAAGGTCATGATTCAAGGTCAGATGTCTGAAAATGGCCAGTGTTTGGTCAGACTTGCCCATGCCATGACGTATGGTGGCACTTCAGTGGATTTTTAATCGCACATAAAATTCTTCTGGGCGGACATTTCGAACATGAATTTGTTAAGAGTTTTTTATTTATTTATTTTGTTTTTTTGAAGAGACCCAGGAGAGGTCTTATCATATGAAAACAGACTTCTCTGTTCTTGCTGATGAATTGCTTGACCTAGTTTGAATGGTCTGTGAAAATGTCTGCCGCTTAATCTTGCGAGATTCACATCGCTGTTTTCGGACCAAAAAAAGAGAGAAATAAATAAAAAACTCCCAGACCAAAGTTCATTTAAAGGCTCACCGGTGCCTGCGTGAAATCCCGCTGTAATCTGGCAGGTTGGATTTGAGACGCCCATGCCGCTCCCATTTTTATCACAGACGTACAGCAGCAGTCCGGCAGCGGTGTGTGTGCGTGATAAATGGAAGGGTATTTTTCCAAGAACACACAGATTGTTTGGGGAGATGAGCTCTCAGGGCAGACCGGACTTTTCTGCAGGCAAGGCCTTCAGTCTGAAAGCCCCAAATGCATTCAGGTCTGCACTTCCCAATATCATCGCTCATTCTGTCTCTATATAGGCTTATTCCCATTCCACTGAATCCACTCTGTAAGCATGGATTCCCACGAACAGACCAAGTCTAAATCTGATTTGTTGGTTTTAAACTGCCATAGCCTTAAAACACAGACAAACATTTTTTGTATCATTTAGGAGGCCCAGTTTGGTTTATTATCTGGTGCAAGTTGTGGGCTTCGAGCTACTGGATGTTGTTGTATTGTATTCATCTTGGGGATGCTTCTGCATTTAAGCTGTCTGATCCAAGCATAACAGGCAAAATCCTAAAAGGACTGTGCTTTTAGCCATGAAATCTCATCCTATTCTGTTTGTCGTCAGGTTTCAAACAGTTTATTGTTAAAGTGAGTCCGATGATTTTTAATGTCGAGATCTTGAGATATGGTCTCAAGATTTATTCAATATTCCAACTGTTCAAGCTTGCAGGGAATGAAAATCAGAAATGACATCTTTCAAATATCTCAATAGTTTTCCCAAGACATTTTTTTTCCTCATCTCATCTCCTGAACAATGAATTGAGAAGAGAAAGCAAATCCAATGCATTCAATAGTACATTAAAGTAAATCAGAATTGGCCCTTGCAGCTACAGTGTATTCATCCCATGTATAGGCTCTATAGATTGAGAAATTATATGTTTGGAAGGTAGCTGGGCTATGCTGTCATTTGGTAACCAGTTGAATACACCTACACCGAGGCACTTACCACCCACGAGACTGCAGGGGCCAGCAGCTGAGTGGGCAAAGAGACTCTGCTGGCCTGAAGGTTGCCAAGAACATCAGCAGGTAGGCTTTGTTTTTCTTGAATTCCTGTCAAGTGCCAGTTTTCCCTTTTGTTTTCGTACATGCACGTAGAGCGTTTCTCCTGCTTCTTAAACGTAATGGACATTTAGCATAAATCTGGGGAGGAATGTTATTTTAGAACATGCCGCCTTGTAACGTGCTTCTAGTGAACTAGCCAGGTGGCCTTTATTTATTTTCAGATTCGATTCTGAGCTAACTTGTTATAGTTATAAAATAGATAGAATTAAAGGCTAAAGCCTTCACCAACACAATTAAGCTAAACTTTAACTATGTTAAATTTTAGGAAAAACTGTAGGACATAATGTCAAGCATGTAATCTTCCGGCATTAGACAGCAAGTACTTGCTTGCTAGTGAGCTCTAGTCAGGGGGCAAGGAAAGATTCTAGCTTACGAGTAGCTGGTCTTACGAGAAAATATGCATTTACATTACTTTAACATGCATAGCATGTGGCCCCCATCCTTATCCAGAGTGATGGATACTGGTTGATGGCACCAGCAAAATTAGGCAAAAACACAACACATCAAACTATCTGGCTAACCATCTTGGCCTTGAATAAATTCTTTAAATGTCATACTATGTGATTTCCTGTATTTATTTTGCATGCTGACTCTCACAGTTGAAGTGTACCTATGATGAAAATAACAGACGTCTCTCATCTTTTTAAGTGGGACCACTTGCACAATCGGTGTCTGCCTAATCCTTTTTTGCCCCACTGTAACACCTTACCCTCAGACTGTGTGTATTTCTTGTGTATGGGCCCCTCATGCCCTTAGAATTTTATCAATGGCCTTTATTTTTGGAATTGGGTAATTGTCCTTTGTTTTCCTGTCAACATCCCCCATTTTATTATCACGTGTGACCAAATGGAGACATTTGAAACCCGTCTTCACCAATTATAAATGCTATCCTCAGGACCAAATGGACACATTCCTTGAGGATTTACAACAGCAGTAAAGGAATAAGCAGGAAATATCAGTAATGTCCGTGTAATGTCCGACTGTCACGATGGCTGGACATGACGAGGAAGAAGGACGTATACGCACGACGTCACGAGACAGGGGTTTAATAGATAGTAGACAGGACAAGGGGAACATCACAGAACAATGACCTGACGGCAAACAGACACGAATGGGATTGCTTTATACAATCATACACAGGTGAACACAATCAGGAAACATTACACATGACAAACATGAAACTCCGGTCCGAACTCCGGACCCGGAGTAACCCCTGCCGGACCAGATCATGACACTGACAGAGAACGTTGTGATGGGCATCAATCTTACTGAGTATATTTGATGTCTTCAGGTCATCAGACATGTTGGAAAATGCTCTCAACCATACACTGGGATCCCACAAGTTTCCATTTGTGCAGAAAATAATGAATGCAGTACTTATACTTTTTTATATAATCTGAGTATTAAAATTATACCCTTTGTCCACCTCCCATTTCCATGTTGATGTTCCATGTTCCTTAGCCTTTTGTACCATGTGCTGCCATGGGAGCCATGTTAGGCTGAGAGGGCCGAGGGAGAAACAGGCAGCCAAGGGAACAAGAGAGCATTCAGTGTTTTCTGAAGCCCGAGCCCTCCGGCCATCACTGTCAACTCCGGGGCTGGGAAAGTGGCCGATGCTGCCCAAAGTCATCTTGGCCACGATGGAGCGCAAATATTTTCAGAGCGTGCTTTTACTCTCAGGCTTCTCTGGCAACGTCTCACAGGGCTTGGATACAACACAAATGGAAAGTCGTTTGGTGAATTTCTGGAATGTGTAGAACGCGGCTCGCATTTCCAGCGCTCAGGCCATGTCTGATCCTTTGATTAAAATCGATAAAGGACTCATGCAGGCTTCACTGGCACGCGCGGCGTGCATATTCCCACAGTCTCCACACTGCCAGATGGGACCAGTGGTCTCCGTTTTTAAAACGGAGCACCTGGAAAGTTCCGCGCCGCTGAGTTTCAGCGCTGAAACAAATACTGCTCCCTCCTGAAGCTTTCCTTTACCACCTTTTATTACATAAGAACAGAAGAACTCCGAGTGGATATAGAGTGACAGCAAAAGGAAAAACGAACTGTTCCTAAGCCACCAGAACAGCTTCAGAACTGTGGAAGTCCCCCAGAAGTTCCCTCCACAACATTTGTTGACAGGATTATTAGCTTATAGCGTACTATATTATAGGTTATGTGCACCTCGTGTGTGGTGAGTTTGCATGCTCTCCCTGTGTTGGCTTCCTCCGGGTTCTCCAGTTTCCGCTGTTAGATTCTTGGCATGAAATCTGAGAAGAGTCAGAGATGAGTCTGGGTGACCCTTTGCTTTAGCAGAGTTTATTGAGAGCAATCAAGTTGTTCTCGCAGGGTCTCTCTCATGACCACCGCACACCCACACACACCGGGTTCTTCTACCTTCTTCTGTGTGGGTCTCAAGGCCAAACGGCTGGACACAGCACATCTAGTGGACATAGCTTGCCTTGCAAGAAAAACATTATTCCATAAAAAAAAACATGGGACATGAACTAAGTTATAAAAACTATTACACAAATAGAATATAAAATACATGTAAACTTGGTGGATCGGCGGCTCTAATGTGGCCGAAGCTGCGAGCCGAGTAACAGAAGCAGTTAAGGCACTTGTGTCACACTCTGAATATGACATCAATTGAACCTTCACGGAACGTTTGCTGATGCGTGTGCTGTTTTGTGTTCATGTTGTTTTTTTTTTTTTGGGGGGGTTTTCAGCCCTAAAATGGCAGAGCAGTGACTCCACCCAGTTTTGTGCTCCTCCTTGGGTACGGTAAATAAATGTGAGATGATTCTGCATGTGATACGACATTAAAGCATTTCTGCTGCAATAAAGAATCATCCAACATCTAGAAAACGTTCATTCAATGATTCCACAATGTGACGCATTTGGAACATCCAGCATGTTTAGAGGACCGTATAGGATGACTGTGTCAGACATAATTTTAATTGTTTTTCATGATTGTGGTGTGGATGCTTTCTAGGGACATTTCTCCAAAGTCTCCTGTAGGTGTTGAGAGTTGAGGTCTGGTGTTTTAAGGTGACGTCATATGAATTTTGCCCTGTGGATCATCAGGCGTCGTCGTCATCATCCTAACAAAAAGTGTCAATGTGTAAATCTCTGGTGAACACCATCTTAATTTTCCAGAAAACTGTGATCAGCTCGTTTAAATTTCAGCGAGGCCACGATATGAGAGCCTTCCAAGACTTGGGCTGGAGATCAATGGACCAATGGACCACAAAATGACGACACGACCACATTACACTGGGACGAGAGTGTTTACAGCAGCACAGCCCCCACGGAGCACTACTCCCCTTCAGTTAAACGGTGACACGTTTATGATCGGAGATGCTGCTGAGTTGTGTTGCCGGCTCTGCCAGTCCCCTTTTGTCCCTTTTCTAGCTGGATGGTAGAACAACAAGCCAACGTGCACCGAATCGCCCGCAGGGCAGTTCTGCCATAAATACTGCCACCTCAGTGCATTGTGCTTTCACCCACCCACTCTATGACCATGAAACTTCTTTTTATAGCTTAGTTTTTCTTTATGCATTTGTGCTCTTTGTGTGCTTTAAGGCTGATCTAAGCACGGTGGGGCTGTGCTCTATGCACCATTAAAGACAAATTGCTGCTGATGTTTTTTTAAAGCATATATTTTGCATGCAAGGGTTTCTAAAACGTGGTCGAAAAAGAGAGCGCGACGGTTACTTCAGGTTAGAGCCCTGGTGTTATGAGGCCATCTAGTGGCTATTACGAGGTCCTGCCTTGACATAACACACACCTGTGAACCAGAAGACCCAGGTTCAAACCCCACTTACTACCATTGTGTCCCTGAGCAAGACACTTAACCCTGTCACTTGTGAAACACAGCAGCACAGCACACGGTGCACACAGTGAAATTTGTCCTCTACATTTAACCATCACCCTTGGTGAGCAGTGGGCAGCCATGACAGGCGCCCGGGGAGCAGTGTGTGGGGACGGTGCTTTGCTCAGTGGCACCTTGGCGGATCGGTTTCGAACATCAACCTTCTGATTACGGGGCCACTTCCTTAACCGCTAGGCCACCATTACATTTACATTTACATTTACGGCATTTGCCAGACGCCCTTATCCAGAGCAACTTACAACGTGCTTTCAAGTTACCATCAATGAAGAGATCAATTCCAGTTGACTAGGACCCCAACTATGAATACAACATTTTTATTCACTCGGTTGTAGATTCTGTACACAAGTTCGACAACAAGAAAGTTACAAGTTAATCTAAATATTCTTATTCACTCTGTTGAAGATTAAGTCAGGTGACTGAGCTGTTCTGACCTCCAGGGGAAGTTTATTACACCACCGAGGGGTCAAGACGGAGAAGAGTCTAGATGAACGTCTTCCTTTTACCTTCAGAGATGGAGGGACCAGGCGAGCAGTACTGGAGGCTCGGAGTATACGAGGTGCAGTGCGAGGTGTAATAAGGGCTGCGAGGTAGGATGGTGTTACTTTTGAATCTGATGCGTGCAGCTACTGGGAGACTGGAGACTGGGTTCACCAGGGTTCGAGGTTGGGTTCTGCTCGCGTCCAGCAGGGGGCAACGATGGCCAACGTGAAACCGATCGGTGACCCGCAGTGGCAGGACTGAACTTGGCCTGATTTATTACCCCCCCCCTCACCACCTTTCTCATACCCGCTCTGCATATTTATGTAAATAAGCCTTGCTTCTTGGCAGGGTCCTCGTGCTATTATTATCCATGTGATTAGTTTTGTGGCCAGCTGGAATCCTACGTGCTGGTGAGTGCGAGCTCGTTGGGCAATAATCGTTGGAGGTTACACATTATAGCGAGGAATTCAAGCTTCTCCTGAAAGCGCCCGCGATTCGTCTTTTCTGAGAGGCGCTGTCAAAACGGCTGCGCTTGTGAAAGTAGGGGAATAATGCCGGTGACAAGTTCAATGTCTGGACCGCCTTTTCCCTGTGATCAGATTCCTAAGGTTATTTCTCACCATAGGAGGTTTTTTTTTTTTTTTTTTTGGTGCGAACAAGGAAGGTTTTTCTGGAGATTCTCCAGAAGGATGGAGAATCTCATGCCATTATCTTGTTGGGCTCTGACTGATATTAATATCCCCCCAGCGTCAGGGTCCGTGGCTCTCTGGAAAGCTCAGTATATCAGAAGCCTGTCTGCCTATGTTACATTTCATCCCAGCACTATTCCCACTGCAACAATCGCATTGCTCAGAATTCGCTGTTTTTTTTTTCCATTTTCGTCTTTTTTTCCCCTCCAAGGAACACGATGTGGACAGATCGGGGCAGGGAAATAGAGCAGGGAGGATGAGGAAATATGTTAATGTTTGCGTGCCTTTTCCATGCATCCCACTGATATTTTTGGGGTTCATCAATTTACACAGGGGGGTGGGGGGGTGTCATAAAATGAAGCCCCAGTTGACACCGACAGACACGTTACTAGGTGGCTTGCTGTGACCTGTACTGTAGGGTTAGGGCTATTGCTAGGATAATGTTTACAGGTTAGTGTCTAAAACATGATTCCAACACTTATGCTAAAAAGGCAGATGTGAACAGCACTGTGCTGTTAGGCCAACACTTTTACACGTGCAGTGTAGGGTCACTGTTAGGGTTGGGTTTAAGGCTGGTGTTAGGTTTAGGCATTTAATGAGACTGTGACACTAAATCTTGTCCTGAAACATAGATTTAATATCTTCTTCATGCCTTCTTGGAAACCTGTAATAAACAGAAGGCCAACTGAATTAATGCACAATAAATACTGTATAAGAAAAAGCATTCTTCTCTGAAAGTACTAGCAAGTCATGTTTCAGTACAGTAAATTCAGTTGTGTGAAGGTCATGCCGGACCACAGGCTTTGTTTAGACTCCCTGGCACCCCAGTGCTGATAAAGGGGCTTGATAAACTCTTGATCGATAGCCGCGCACAGAGGAAAGTCAGTCGGCCACATCACCCCCGTTGAGGGCGGGTTAGCGGAAGAAGGAGGAGGTCAGGGGAGGCTGACAGGCCGTCTTCAGAAGGCCATCGCTTTGGCTCAGCTTTGATCAGCGCCTCTGAGCACAGCTTTAACTGATTAGATATGGCCGTCATTTGCATAAAATTACCTCAGAACTATTTGCAGACCTGGGGTCGGGCGGGAGCGAGGGCGGCGCTTTAATGTTGCCTCGGCGCTATCTACCAGCCTGCTCCCTGGTCGCGTGGCTGAGTGATGAATGGGCCTTCTCAGGCGGGCAGAGCTTGAAGCAACTCACTCCTTTACCCAAGACACCGCGGGGCCTGATAATTAAAGAAAGGACCGTCTGGTCCATTACGTCAGAGTCCCCTTAAATCCCTTGATCCCTGTCTCATGAGGCCGTTGGGTTCTTTTAATTGTACGCAGCTATGACACACAACAAAACAAGGTTTTCTGGTTATCAATATTTTGCTCATTTGCAATGGGTCCGCTCTGATAACAGAAAGAGCTCATATCTGCTTGGGATACAAATCCCAGTCCAGACCACATTTGTCATAACTCTTGAGAGAACCTTACCATTTATGCTCAAAGTCCACTTCCAGGCCATTTTTAAAAATGACTTGTGTAATGGGGCCTTAGAGTAAATTTCAGTGCATTTTACTGCATCCATGTCACTAAAACAACCCCGAAGCAATTTTTTTTCATTTTAGGTGTCACAAATCAATTAGGATTTAGTTAAACTAGCCAATCTGTCACGTCAGATTAGAGCAGATGAATGTCAGATGAAGATGATTCATTGAGGCCTTTAGAGCAAATATGCCATGCACCCAGAGTGCAATTTGTTTTAGTTCACCTTCGGGGCAACGTCACGTTGGTGGTTGATGGTGCAGAGAGATGCTTAGACGGTGATTGAATGAGCATGAAAATGCTGTGATTCACCTCGGCATCTGGCTCACCGCCTTGCTGCGGTATTTGTGTGTGGAGACACGTACTTAGACTCTAAACGAATAGACACTGTGGTGCGCATGTATTATTTTCTGCAATTTCGCACGACCCAGGACAAATTAATTGTGACCTTGGATTGACTATTATGAATGAAATGTGCTTTATTTGGAAGCACCCCGCCCCCCTCCCCTTTCCACAGGTGTCAGCCTTCAGCCCATCAGCAGTACGCAGGCACACTAAAGACCTCACACTCACGACCTACATATATGGGTACGATAGAATTTAGAGTACGGCAGCTCCTTATTCAAATCGTCTGTTCCACATTAAATACTGCAGGCTGCAATACTATTTATTTTAAATGGAAATTTACAGTGAAAAACGTTTTGGCCCAGAGAGGTACTTGTCATGCCCGAGGGCTGAGGGGTGAAGAAAGATCAGAATCTGGACATCTTTCAAAGAAGAGATTTATTCAAACAACAGCAGAACGTCACGAGGGCCAAAATCAGGGAAAACAAGGCGAGAACAAAAACAAACCCTTAGGCGTGTGTCTGGGACGACAAGAACTAAACACAATTGCAAAAGGTCAGGAAATGTGTCAACGTCAATGTGGCAGCAACGTCTGAGCACTGCTTCTTCGGTTTTATGGAGTCCTAATGGAGCCTAATTGGTGTCAGCAGGGATGGATCAGGACTCCATAACCAGGTGTATGTGCACATGCTGTGATGGCCCCATGGCCCCGGGGCATTACAGTAGTAGCTGATACTATTTCAACACAGTTTTTAGTGGCCCAGAGCTTTTAAACTGTATTTTGTTTTCTTGCAAAAGATTGCCATTCCTCAATCCAATACACAGTTCCCATGTAAAAGTTTCGGCCATTTCTAATAGTTCAGAATATTGAGTGGGCATAGAGATCATCACCATAGATTTAAAATGTTCTTTTTTCCTGAAACAGACCTTGCTGAACTACACTACAGACGTAATATGGGTATTGCAGCCTGTTGAGCGGTTTTTAAGGTGGAACTGACAATTCCAATAAGGAGTTAACTTATTAGATGCCACTCCAGGCAGTCACTCCTTCGTTTCCCCGAAGCAGCAGGCACATCTTGCAAAATGAGGGCACTCTTACTCCCCTTAAATGGGGAACAGAAAACCAATCAGGGGCCATGCAGTCATGATGTCAGCATGGGCGAATGCACACAAAAAAATTGCCGATGCCCGTGATGCCGCCCCCACCTCGATGCCGCTCTGCGCAACCGCCCATGTCACCCATATCAAAAGTGCCACTCGTACCAGTTGTATTAAAGTCCTGAACTCTTTCAAGTTCATGTGGATGGGTATCTCTCATTATGGAAGTTAGTAATACACGTTGCTAACTTGCCACAAGATGGAAGAAAATAATTAAATTCAGTTACAGGCTGAGAGAAATGGGGTTGAATGCATGGCAGTTTTAGTAATAATTTAGTAATATCTTGTTATTAAAAGATTGTGAGATACTTATGTACTTTCATAGTTGTTTACTATTTCATTTTTGACCCAGTCTACATAAATTTAGCAGAAATCTGCTAGACTAGAAAAATGTATTAGCATTCATGTTCAGTATAATAACAATATTATGTAGTAAGCAAAATTAAGTCTTGCCTGCTGTCCTCTTTGGACTTGTGCAGAAACATCAAAACATGCTGACGTTTACTCAAAGCATTACTTCTGCCCTCCCTACACGAATAATTATTCCCAACTGGCTACGGGTCCCTTTATACAGAGGTTAATAAAGGAACTCAGTGCAAGATTACACGCTTAACCAACCATTAGCGGAGTGCTCCTGTGGCGCTTTTTACACACAAAAGAGTCCAACGGCATCAAAGTACTGTCTCAACGAACCAGCAAATCATTTCAATTAGCTGTGACACCGCTGTCAGTTGGCCTCGTGTGGCCTATAGTTGGCCATGGTTGTCACGGCCAGAAACTAGCTCTGCAGAGCTGCTAGAGGCGGAACGTTCACTGAGAAATGAGAAATAAGACGGTTTTAAGGCTGATGAGCATACACACCGACATCCATTTTCACACTTTTACATTATCATTTGGGCCCTAGTTTTCAAGTCTTTAGTCTTGTGCATTAAGTCTTATGTTTGTTTGGTAGGGAATATAAAAACTGGAGCGCAACGAGGCCAAAACATACGTGTGTTTAAACCGCTCAACGATCTTGCGTCTTGAGTAATCAGCAATTTTATGGTGTTGATGACATTCCAGCACTACACACATGCAGGTGGTTAAGCTAAAATTGTCTCCGGTGTGAACTGGTTCAGTAGGCCTACGATACTCTTTTTTTTGTAATGCTAGGCAGTACCTGATGAGGAAAATATATTCGGAGACAGTGCGCACTGTGAAATACGCTGCATGTAGAGATATGCAGTATAGGGCAGCAACAGCAGGTTGAAAATAGGGCTGACAAAGACACCCGGACAATTACATTAAACATTTACCGCATTTATCAGATCTCTTCGAGATGGTATTTCACTGGTACTGCTTCAAGTGTACTTGCTCAAAAAACACCCCGCTGTCCTGACACACACGTCCAGCATTATGTAAACAAGCCAGGTACCCTAATTTTCATGATGATAAGCATTCCTTTGGCCTGATAATTGAGACGGAGTGTCTGAGCTCAAGAAGAAATATCCTCTCAGATAGTGCGCTAATAAGTCCCAGAGGGTTCTTTGAGAGCCCGGTAGACGGCCCACAGTAACACAGAGCACCACTTGAGCTCTGACCCATACCCCGAACTTCTAAGCCGGTTATTAGTGCCCACGCAGCCATCATTAAACTTCAAACGTGGCTACCGGTGAGAGAGGTACGTGTTTACCTATGTCAAGCTTAAAAAAGATTATAATTTGGCTCTGACTGCCTGAGCAAATCATCAATCATCTAGCTAGCATGGCACCTACAAACAGCTAATGTTCTATTATCTATAACATTTTATTGTTAGTTCCAGAAACTGTACATGAAAGTGTCCTCTAATTTGCTCTTATAATACTGAATCAGAAGTCTTTTTCCGAAATTCAACCATTTCGGTGTCTGTAGCTTTAAATGCAAATGCGGGACGAGGATGAGATCGGCCGATTGAACACCATTCACCAACCACAGTGTTTGCCACAAACAGGAAGTCGTGTTGGCATTTTGCCAGTAAAATATTAAATAAACTCACTGCTTCTTCAGAGTCTCGTGTGACGGAACTAAAAACAATATACATTTGTGCTCATTTTTACATCCAATCACTGAGCAACTGCAATGCTTCGCACTTTTGGAAGCCATGATGGTCAGTGGAGAAAATGTTTTGGCGTAGGGATGGGAAACTCTCTGTGCAGACAAAGCATGAGAAATGGGAGGTAACCTTTAAGCCTATGATGCCATAAGGGGACAAATTCCAGATCCGACCATCTGAGCTGGCGCTCTCTGAACGGCAAAAGCACTCTTTACACCTATCGCCATTTCTAGCCACTGCATTTTCATAGACAGGCTAGGGGAACTCGTATTAATGTTAAATAATCTCACAAAGTGAAAAGATGAAACTGTCAGAAACTCTAAAAACCATTCAGTAGAAAACCAGCTTTGATCATCTCAGTGTGTTTTTGTGTTGGTCGTACCAGCTAAGACTGTCTTTGACGGCACGTTTGACCAACCTATGTTCTCATGTGACCTTGAAAAAATACAATAAAAGCAGCAACCGGCATTATTCAGTGGTCGACCAGCAACTAGCTAAATAAAATCTATTAGTCTGCAGAGACAGATATGCACTTTTCTTGGATTCAACCTCATAATTTTTAACCAGAGATAACAAATTAAAAAATGACTCGATATTGCTTTAATTATCTGTCTTCTCTTACTCAACTTGACTTGATGACTTTTCTTTCAGTGAATGCTTGCTGACGTAAGGAATATGGGAATTAAATCGCCCTCCAAAGTCCCCTTAATATACGGCTTTCTTAATAGTTGCACATGTTCACAAATCACTTCTGTGCTCGTCTGAAAGCTTTTTGCCGGAGTCTGGAACCCATTTGTGCCAGTTGTTCAGATAACAGCATGAGTAACACTTCTCTGACACTTCCCAGAGCACAGGTTAGGTTGAGGCAACACAATGGCTCCATTCACGACATGGATGAAAATATCGTTTTCGGCACAGATGCCATCTTTCTTCTCGGTCCTCTCTGAGGTTTCCTCGTCTGGGGGGTTTTCTCCACTCCAATTCAGTTATGCAAAATGGGGAAAGATCAGAAAGTCACATAACTGAATGTGACTTTTTTTTTTTTTTAGTTTGTTTTGTGTGAAATAACAACAGTCAGATTGATTGAAGTTTTAAAGCAGATTAATTGGATGTTTTACATCCAGTTACATTTATGACATTTAGCATATAACCTTATCCAGAGCCGCTAACAATCAGTAGTTACAAGGACAGGCCCCCTGTAAAAAAAAAGTGTTAAGTGTTTGGCTCGGTGACACAGTAATAGTAAGGGGGGTTTGAAACTGGGGTTTGAACCTGTGACTTTGTGGTCTTCTTGTTTGGTCAGGTTAGGTTAGGTTAGACACCTACTGGGTTACCTACCTACCTACCCACTGCCCACCTACTGAGCACTGGTGGCCTAGTGGTTAAGGAAGCGGCCCCATAATCAGAAGTTTGCCGGTTCGAATCCCGATCCGCCAAGGTGCCACTGAGCAAAGCGCCGTCCCCACACACTGTCATGGCTGCCCACTGCTTACCAAGGGTGAAAGTTAAAAGCAGAGAACACATTTCGTTGTGTCACCGTGTGCTGTGCTGCAGTGTTTCACAATGACAATCACATCACTTTCACTTACACTATTGCCCACGTTCCTTCATGTTAGGGTGAAAATCTCAATATTTTCCCAAGTGGAATCTGGAATACAAATTCTGGTTTAAAAACACATCCATTGTCATTAGTGGATTGACTGTCATTCCATCCCTTATTAGGGATTTCAATAAGACAGTTGTGTGCCCTTAAGTGTAAGTGTGACTGTGGCATAGGGTGGGTGGGGTGGACCCCCATCTGTACTGGATGGTCACTGAACGGACCAAGCTTAATACACTACAGATGTGCAAGGCTGATTACAGATAAATGAGGACATCTTGTTTCCTGGATTTGCAGTGTTCCTCCAGCTATGGGGCTATCGATGAGTGAAATGGCTGCAGCTGAAAAGAGAAAATCACAGACAAAAAAGAAGAGGGGAATAGAAATGAATGGATAAGAGAGATATGAGTCATCCATCCAGACTGCATCAATATTTGAGAACGATTTCATTGTAGGCCTTGTAACGACAGTCATTCCAACTTATGGAAGATGTTCCTCTATACTGTACACAGCTGTTGGCGTATAAAAATAGACGGTGTGAACTGTGCTCTGCTGCCAAATCTAAATGAGACAGAGGGCCACAGTGAGAAACAGGGAAAAAGAAAAGGCGCGACTCTCATTCCGACACCCTTCAGTCGATATGAGACACTTACTTTAAAATTCAGTGCTGCGTTCCTTCCGTAATGGGATTAACCTTTGAGAGTGCAGGTGGTGTCTTATCTCATACTGCCCCTCTGATCCAGACTTCAAAGGGTAGATTACTCTTCTGCTCTTGACTTATTTAAATATAAGTTGTTCAGTTATGCTTTATTTGTTTATATAAATATATTAAATGTAAGATTTCAAAATTTTATTTCATTTGCTATTTCATGTATGAATGAAGCATGCAGGCTTTTTTTTTAAATGTGTAGGGCAACAAACAATCCATTCAGCCTATCATGTTCATTATATACTAGTTTATTGTAGGCCTGCATGCTTACAGAAAACAATTTATAATCCAGAGTAGATTTGCTGTCTTTTATATAAAAGACATGCTTTATTGCAGAATAAAATTACCGTGTAATTTAGTGTTTCATCATTTTGGGATGCCTGTTGGACATTTTAGTAAATAAATATGTTTTAGTGTGCATATTACAATGTTTGCATTCTATTCTCACATGATAAATTGGGATTTTGATGTCTATGGGAGGTTGGCAACCTCTGTGACCACCACGCCCATTTTTCTGTGTGAGATGGTTAGGCCAGAGCGCCAGGCTCTTAGGCCATCTATCAGCCTCATTCTCCAGTGGAGAGGGTGATCGGCTGCCTGAATGCCCCAATTCACGGCCCAGTGCCGCTTCCAGTCGCACTGTGTCTAATGCCGAGAGCAGGGAGCAGGTCTGCTGCCAAATCGGTGAAAGAGCGATGGGCTTTGTGGCACAAAACTACAAAACTCTGTGCCATTCCCAGGGACCTTTTAAACCCCATTCTTTGTCTTACCGTCACTGCAGTAACACCCATATCATTTGTTTCTCCACAGTCGCTCCTTTTTTCCTAACCCCCATGGGCATTTTAATTCTCACTGTGTGTCCATTTCAATTAAAAAAATGTTGTTTTTAGGGCATAGCTACACATAGCTTTTTTTGACAATGTTGTATAAAACACACACACAGTTATGCACTCAGTACACACCTGGCTTTGATATGCAGGGTGGCCTTTTTCTGTCCCCATTTCTTTAACTCTCCCTGCAGCAGCTGCTAATCTAGTTGTCAGGGTTATTAATAGGACCCCTGGCCCTTGGCCACCCTCCGCACATTGGCCCTGCCTCTCCGTGCCCCCATACTATCTTTTTGCCCTTAACCTTTGCTGCCGGGGCCCTGCCAGCCAACGTGATGACACCCAGGGAGGGACAGGAGTGCAGAAGTGGGGTCACTTCAGCGGTTGCCCACCATTCATTTCTCTTTTGGTCCCAGGAACTAAAGATGCCAAAGGTACTGTGCCCTGATATCTGAAACAACAGAGTTTATTTCCAACCGAATAGCTTAATATTATTTTATTTCCATGTTTATTCAAGCTTATTCCAGTATGTGTAAAATATAGCATGGCCATACCGAGCATTCGTCATCCAAACTATTTGTGGCAAATATTGGTCCTGACCTCTGGAACACCAGGATGTATATTCTACAGAGGCTGTCAGCAGACACTGACGCGTTGCATTTCTGTGCTTCCACAAATCAAGGACACGCAGGCATCTGAAGTAAGCGAGGCAGTGTATTCGCAAAGAACACCCCCGGTGGGGTGTTTTTTTAACCAGACGTCAACTAAAAGTGAACCACCAAAGCTACCACATCAAATAAATGGCCACTTTTTAAGAGGCAAGTGTGTCCTTACATCAGAATGTCTTACATGATTTCTGTTGTATCTCCTTGGTTCTCGGCCAGGGTCGTTTCTGGTGGCCGCCCACGTACCGAGCACCCCAAGGTCCACAGCAGAATGGGAGCCATTATGCCTGTTATAGACTCTTGCTGACAGTTTGTTCTCCACTGGATTTATGGCTATTTAGTGCTGCGGTTCCCTAAAGGACACTTTATTACCGTAATCAAAAGCACGTCCCAGGCCACGCCAAAGGGCCTGATTTATGGTACCTCGTAACGTCCCGTGTCCAGCACGGCATAGCTGAGAAGTGTCGTTTTACCCTCCTCATCCCGGTGGGCCACGTAGGTGTCCTGCTGTGACGGAAAGAGCATCCAGCTGTTCCAGCCAGGTGTGGTTCCTTCCTCTTGCTTGTCTTTGGTCTGTTGGCTAAACATGTAGGTCATTACATGGCAGAGGTGTGTGCCGTAGAGTGCCAATGACAGACAGGCCGGAGTCGGTCCAGGAGAGCTCATCACTCTGGGCTGAGCTCCATGTGTTGAGAGCTTTCTTGGCAGAAGGCCTCAGACCATATGAAGGTGCTTAGATAAGGAATTCCCTTGCAACATGGCAGCGTTTGAAGGAAATGTTAAGATCTTCATGAGTTGGACGAGGTTCAGAGATGAATGAAACATTTGATAGGCAAGGACCTGGACAAGATCTTTGTCCATCACTTGTGCAGCTTTGATTGCTCAGGATTGCACAGCTTTCTGGCCTTGCCACCTCATTAGAAAGAGTTATGATAAGCAAGTTCAAGACCATTGACCTAGCTTGTTACGCCATGACATCTCCTGCCCAAGGTTTTATGTGTGATGTCATGTGTCCCGCTGCATGAAATGAACTCATAAAATGAGACCAGGTCCCTGGTAGTTGACAATGAGTGCAAATATTTTAGAGCAAGACAAGACAAACACAGTGGCTATTTGGTTAGGGACCTTAGAACGTGTATCAACATTACCTCCATTCCGTTCACGAGTGACCCCAGACGTCAACAGAGAGGCATATTTGAGATGCCACTGTGACCCTTAAAGTGCACTCCCCCTTCACATCAAAGACTTGTTTCAAACGCGGCCCTAGCTTGGGAGGGATAAACTGAGAAACTCAGTAGCCGCGACCTGTAACCTCTTCAATGATCGCTTCGTTCACAAAACTGACCAAATGATCAGGACACAGAACTCTCTCCCGATATGAAAAGAATAAAAGCCCATTTGCGGTTTTCCTCACTCTGGTAATTGACATGTAAATCGTTTCGTTCAAATTAGCTTTCGCAGCAAGTATTTGAGAGCTCTTTTTCTGCTCATTGGGTCATTTGTAGGGTTGTGCAAACCACTGAATACTGAATATATTTTCACATGGGTATTCTTTAATGTCACAGTATGTAAATGAAATGTATTTACAATACTTTTAGAATGCATATTAAAGCAATTTTTGTGTTTGTTTATTACATTAAAGTGAATAAATTGTCGACAAGAATGTTTCGCATTAATTTCAATTTCATTAATCATCCACATACACATCAGACTGCATAAGGCCTTTGGGCCACCATTGAATGTGCTGATCTGTTGCTCTTGTTGCTAAGCTGTACAGGGCTCTTGCATTTCTCATGACATCAGCGAATTTTGACATTTTTCTAATGTCAAATGCAATGACATTAAAATGAGGGAAAAACATCTGGATATTTGTTATTTGATGGCTGTTTATCATTACAGCGCTTATGAACAGTAGTTACAGGAGAGCTGAAAGCCCAGTGTCTAACAATGTCACCATAATGCATGCAATTCACAAATTACTCCATGTCTCATATCAGAAAAGCTCCTTCGTGGTTGTTGAGTTAGAGCCAGGGGCTCTTGTGTCAAGACAGCAAATCTTTATGGGATTTGTGATTCCATGGTGACTATGAATGGGACCGAATTTATGGAGTGAAGTCTGAGAAAAGGAAACAAAAGTTACTTGGTGATCGGTCTCCCCCTTTCAGCTCTACAACGCAGCCTTTGACTGAGTTGCTGGCAGACTCGCTTTTTACTGCGGCACATTTGGCCTGCCCCTGACCCAAAGTTCAGCGTGTAAAAACCTCTAATTTCATGTCAAAATTCTGTAATCGAACATCAGAAACATGACAATTCAGATACCAATGATTCAATGTTCATTGTATTGCATGCAGCACAGGCGGTGGAGCTGATGAATGGGTCGCCCATCTGTGAAAACTGGGAACCGACCCTCGTGCTCTGTAAACCGCGAAAAAACTAAGATCAACAAACAGAACCAGCAAGATCGACAATACGCTTAAACAGCAGGGCGCGAAGGTCACCGGCCATGTGTATGTGCCTTCAGTCGCTTGTTGCCAGATTAGTTTTTATTTATTTTCTCATACTAATAGTGACTTCAATGCATGGCATGGAGGTAAAAAAGCCTCGTACGAACATGTGCTGAAGAAAACGCAGAGGTACACGTGTCCTGGAGGCAATGTCAAAAAGGTCTGAACTGATGCCAGTCATGACTGATTCCTGTGTTAATTTTTTCACCCATGGGTGGGGTTTGAAACCAGCTGTCATTTATCATTAATCTAAAATGGTATCACATGCACACTCCGCCCCCTCTTCTGTGTCCCCGCCCTCTTTTTGTTTGTGCCTCCGAGTGTGAAACAAAAGCAAATAGATAAACAAATTTTGTTCTACTGCGCTAATAGAAAAATTATTTACATTTTTTATGTAGTACTGTACCCCCTTGTAATCTCCTGAACAGGGGTGGGAATCAAAGATAATCTCACAATTCAATTATTTTTCATTAGTATTGACTACTATTTTACAATTCTTATGCAATATATAGTACAGGACAGTTATGATATGTTTACAATAGGACTGTGCAAAGCAGAAATCAGAACAAAGAAACTAGAATATAAAAAATGTTTTCACTTATTTCACCTTTTTTTGTTAAGTCCATAACTCCACATGTGTTCATTCATAGTTTTGATACCTTGAGTTAGAATCTACCAACGTAAATGGTCATGAAAATAAAGAAAACACATTGAACGAGAAGGTGTCCAAACTTTTGGCCTGTACTGTATAGTGTGTGGGTTACGGTTTATGGCACATTTATTCCACATTGTTTCCAAGTACTCACAATGGGAAATGGATTATGGTTTGAGTTACAGATGCATTAAGTGGATGCAAAGAGTGCACATTTTTTCGAAAAAAAGTACTACATGCCACGTTGATGTCATCTGGATCCGAAGCACATATTTTGGTGCTTTGACATTTGATGTCCAGGTACGTTGTACATTGAATGAATGAATTCGTCCAGAGATGCTAAAAACATGTGATTGAGGACTGAGTGAGAATTATATAATATATACTAAGTGCTATTACAACTGAGTAATGTGACTGTTACAGTACTGTTACTGAGACAGCTTATTTTAGGTGGTCCGTTGCACAATACATTTTTATAAAACCTTTGCACATTAATCGGTAAAGATGCATTTTTTTTTTAATGGTGTGCCAGACCAGCTGTTAATTCCGTCTTTTCTAGAGAACATGATCAGCAGGATCTGTTTAGCTGGCCCATGCTGATCAGCACTTACACAGCATCAAGGCTGTGTGCTGTAAAAACAGCGCTCCAGATGTTGGCAAAGATAGTTTGCAGTTAAGTTTTTCTTCCCACAAGCCATATGGCCATCTTACGTCATTTACGTCGCAGTTCCTACTGGCGGTGCAAATGCAACAAGAAAAAAATGGCCCTAGAGGGAAATTAGTTCTCAGGGGAGCTCCCCAGGTGGCCACTTCCTATAACTGCATTTTAACTGCTCAGTCTGAAAGCGGCTGTTTTGTATGGTGTTTTTTAAGTCAAGGAAGCTTCCAATTTGGGTCCATCAGAGACAGGGCAACAGTCATTAAAAATGTCCCACCCATTTAAGAGCACCAAGGAAAGAACAGACGCATGCTTGAAAAATTAGACATTGGGCCAGTCCTTTGGAAGCAATTTATAGATGCAGCATCATTGTAATGCCTTGTAAACTGTGTTTGATGTTGTTCTTGGTCTTCTAGCAAGCCTTTGGCCTGTTCTGAAAAAAACGTTTACCTGTCCCACACATGTATTTAAATTGTCTGGTCTGTGCTGTGTTTTCAAGTAATTTCTATTTTTTTTTTATCTATCATTTGAAAAATAATCCTTATTTTCTGCACAAAAGTATCTGGGTAGCATCGTAAGTGTTCTTGTCTGAAATTCCCGGGGATGCTGAGTAGCAGTGGACAGGTCGAAATGCAGTTCATCCAGCAGATGTATGGGTTGATCAGAAACAAAAACCAAGAGCACAAATGTCATAGGCCTGGGCCAATGCTGCGACCTCACGTTGAGCTGTCATCAAAGATTTCATCTGTGATTCACAGTACTTTTAAACGGTCTGCTTGGCTGTAATTCATTTTTCCTCATCCTCCCCGTTCGATACAATACACCCCCTGCTAGAAACCCGAGAATGAATTGGGTTGGTATATTGGTCAGAAGAAAGATGCATATGAGGAAGGTGATGGCAGATATATAACCAGATTTCAGAGCACTTGAAATACTATATGGGCCAAATACACCAGTTCATGGTATTGGATTTGTAATTTTTTTTCTTATACCAATAGCAATTTAAAGCCCCTGACCTTCTCTGTTCGTACTTCACTTTGTTGTAAGGCCACGAAAAAAACATACATCACTAAAGCTGATGTTATTAAAGCTTGGTTCCATATTTCTTGCACTTGAGCTCAAATTCCTGCTTTCCAGTTTATTCTATGGTTCAACTATGGTGCATAAATGTCAGTTGTAATTAGAGAGTCTTGTTAGTCCTCTGCCAGGAACAAATTTCAGAGTGGAGGGTGTGCTTGACATAGACCACCACACTCACACTGCAAGATCCAAGTCCAGCGACCAGGAACAAAGGGGCGTAAAAATCTTTAGACAAGATACTATGTCATATTAGCATGAGAATATGTGCAAATCATGAGAATATCTCATTTTCTGATGAGCTGTTTGACTCGAGTCTTTTCAGCCCCCTTGGCAGATGGGAGGATTTGCATGAGCCGGTTGGTATGTCATCATTAGCTGTTGGGTGGCCTTTGCTGCAACTCTGTTCGTAACTCTTTTCGCACGTACCTGCCGATGGCCGTGGGAGCTGAGCTCTGAGATTGCTTACACACCATTTACATTTACATTTACAGCATTTATCAGACGCCCTTATCCAGAGCGACTTACAATCAGTAGTTACAGGGACAGTCCCCATGGAGCAACTTAGGGTTAAGTGTCTTGCTCATGGACACAATGGTAGTAAGTAGGATTTGAACCCGGGTCTTCTGGTTCATAGGCGAGTGTGTTACCCACTAGGCTACTAGTTCAGGATGCTGAACTTGATTCCGCGCGGCTCGTCAAGGATTTGTGGTGAGGGTCCACTCTGTTTTCAATACCTGTGTTCTGTGGTATTGGAAAAGCAAAAGAATGGAAAGGGTTGTTGACACTGAGAGATGCTGGCCATGTCTTTTGTGCACGGTGCAGGAAAATTACTGGCAATAGGTTCGCCGCGGCTGAAAACAACCACTACACACGCAAGCCAGAGCTCACCTATTGCACAGAGGGTCCCAGGCGAATCAGCATGGCTTACCAAGAAGAATGCACAATACCATCTGAACCGAGGAGGAAACGTCAAAACAACAGAAACCGAGTGTTCGTGATGTCATCGCACTCGTCCCCCTTAACCGCAAAGCCTGAATTACTCCTGACATGTTGTTTATGCTATTTAAACACACTGTCCTGGAACAGATAATCCTTGTATTTTGATATTCCGAAAAATAAATTGATGGGAAAAGCCATAGATAATGGTTATTGTTACACTCCCCAAACTGAGCAGATTATGACGGTGTTGCATCGGTAACTACCATGTCGAAGCGAAATGCAGGCCCCCGCGAGCCCCAGTTCTGCCTGCCAGAAAGTATGGTCATAATCATCTGCTACACCTGCACTCCTTGACCAGGCCCAGCCTTATTTTCGTCCTGCTGGCGGTCACTGCTGACTTGTTGCATGTGGTGATGGGAAAGACTTAAGATGTGTTATCCTGCTCACATTTTTTTTAAATAAAACCAAAAATAATATGTAATGTAATATAAAAAGAAAACTGGATGGCTGTGAACCAGCCAATTGCTAAATTAGATTTTTTTTTTTTATTACTCACTCACTCACTGTCCAAAATCTCTGAATCCCTTACAGTCTCTGGATTGACCCAATGTGTCATAACTTTGATGCACTGAGATGTTGATAGTGGTTGAGAGTTAGAGATTTTATACCTTTTGGACACACCTTCTCATTCAAAGTGTTTTCTTTATTTTCATGACCATTTACGTTGGTAGATTCTCACTGAAGGCATCAAAACTATGAATGAACACATGTGGAGTTATGTACTTAACAAAAAGTGGAGACCTGACCTCCACAGTCACCGGACCTGAACCCAATCAAGATGGTTTGGGGTGAGCTGGACCCCAACAAATGCTAAACACCTCTGGGAACTCCTTCAAGACTGTTGGAGAACCATTTCATGTGACGACCTTTTGAAGCCTTCAGTGAGAATCTACCAATGTAAACAGTCATGAAAATAAAGAAAACAAACTTTTGGACTGTACTGTATGTGATGCACATCCCCTTATGATGCAAAAAAGTAGGGTTATTGACACTTACTTGAATTGCTAGGTGCAGGAGTTGGAAAAAGTTTGTTTCAAGTGTATTTTAAAAGATGATTTAAGGCCAAAAAGACTGATAATCTGACAATAATGACCAACCCATTTTAGGTCTTGGTGGACAAATCAGTGGCTCTAGGGTCAAACAGCTTGTTTATAATAGAAAGTAAATTAATGACGATTGTCGGCCCAGTCGTAAGGCGGATACCCAGTGTTTAACTGTAACTTCATCATTTCAGTTCATTTACAGTGCTGTCAAAACAAAACTTAATTGCCATTACATTTCCCAGCTCCCTGTAAAAAAGCGGCAAAGATAAATGTGCTTGATATGACATGCGCAGCAGACTAATGTTGCCAAGGCCATGCAAAGACAACACAGTCGATATTGCACAGCACCTGACATGGAGCATAGACTGTGTGCATGTTTGGAATTCCCTGTGAAGCAGATACACAATTTTAAGGGATTACAGTAGTGTCAGAATCAACAGAAAACTGACCGGTCCCATTTGTACTAGTCAGTGATAAACGAAGGTCTTACCACAGATAAACAAGCCAAGAAGCGAAAATCACAGAACATCATACTGTTATATTTACAGTACTGACATTGCAATGAAATTTTGCTGTGATGAAGCACATAACTGAATAATAGTGACACAAAGTAGGATTCCTTTATAGTATAGAACATTTTACAAAATAGTTTAATATGTGAGAGTATCATGACTTTCATCCAATAATTCAGTAAGGTGTTATTGTAATGGTACTACTTTACCCAGTAACAGGTAGTGTAAGAGAAAATTATATCCAGAAAACATAATACTTTTACAGGAGCTAATCCAAGTAATACCGTGCGTTACCGTGTTACAATTAGCTTGGCAAATCAGGGCAGGACTCCCCCAAAAAAGTTTTAAATGCAGACAAGAATATCAAGAAGTGGAACTTTTGCCATTTTTTGAGTCAAATATGAGTCCAACATTGTAAAATATACAACACACAACATTGATTGTTCCATTAAAATGGATCTAAGTGTTTGACAGGGACAAAGTTTGTCTTGACCATTTGACTAACTCATCTATTTCCCAAACTGTCAGTGTCTGTCTGCTAAATATTTGGTATTTCCACTCCTTTCATGATAAACCTTTATTTGCACAGATTGAAAACGGTTGCCTTGTTACGGTGCACCCTTTAGGCAACAAAGCCCTAATTCCATTTCCATTTCATAAAGTTCAGACTTTTTGCCAGTTGTATGCTTAAATCATGCCATTAGTCCATATGTTTCTTATTGGACAATTATTTTGCCTTTTAATTTTTCCATTTGGTCTCAAGTTACACACCATGAGGTGCATTTAGCTAAATCGCTGGTGTTGTGAGATTTGTGGATTTCTTTCCTACACCAAAAGGTGATCTCATTCACATTTGGTCATTTTCTGTCCTTGACCACAATATGTATTGTTGATTTTATACTCTGTACTAGAGAGGAAATGATGATTAGATGAGGTCACAGCCTTTTTTTCAAGCAAAGGTGTCAGGGCATCATTACCGGATTGAAGAATGCATTGAGACAAATGGCACTGTGCTGGCTACATTTTGGCCTATGGAGGGCGGTCCGGCTTCCAATGGGAACATTAGGAGCGTAAGAGGATCTTGGGGAGTTTTGCATCGGTTTTAAGTGTGACACAAGCCAAAAGCCTTTGAGAATGAAAAGGAGAAAAGACCTCATTCGGGGAGTTTATGGACCTATGCATCATAAATTGTGTGAAACAGTGGTCCAAGTGGTGAGTAGGCCCCTCAGCTGGTCTACGGCCTGGACGAGGTTGCTGTGTTTTGTAATGATATGGGCAGCAACCATATGAAACGTTCTGTGAGCCGTTTGCTTTCAGTCAGATAGAGCTGATGTTGTGGTTCGAAAAAGGTTTCTTTTAGGCCTTGTTATGTTCCACCATGGTCTACAAATGCCAATTTTAGTCCTCACCAATTTGTGTCAAACAGTTCAAAGTGAATTTCTCAGATTGTATCTTCTGCAACATATTAGAAATGTAAAATGATAATTTCAACATTTTGCAACAATGCACCGATTGGGTTTGTTGCACCCAAACTGTTTAATGGAAACTAAAAAAGACATCAATTGAGCTTACTTTTTTTAGTCTAGCTTGTTTTGGCCAATTGGGAAGCCTTACAAAGCTGACTGGGACAACCATGGGGAATAAACACCCTATTTACCCTCCTTTCATACTTTTCCGGTGATTGTGAAGGCTGTCATAGGTGCACCTTTGTGGACTCATTGCACCTTTCATCATGGTACCTTGTTTTCCACCAGCTCCTCACATTTGGCACTTTTTTCATCCGGGGCACCCTGGATCTCATGGAAGCTGAAGAATGTTTCCCAGCCATCGGAACAATAGTTCCTGAGGACTAAATAATTGAATAGAATGACTTGGCTAGCTCTACCAATTTCTGTTGTATTGGTTGTGTGTGTGTGTGTGTGTGTGTACGTTCCCCACCCTTTTGTAAACATTACTGTGAAAGGTAGGGGTGATCTGATACCACAGTGACACTGCCCCGACACTGTTGGTGTCATTCCAGGATGAACAGCAGCGTGGTGATATCAGACCGTGCTGAAAGGAATCGCCTCCCAATGCCCACTGAGATAACAGAAGCCCACATGGTGACAGTTTTGTCCCAGATAAAGCAGATAGTGTGATCTGATTGCAGAGGGATCCTATAAATGGCAGCTTGCAACTTGTATGTCAGGAGAACTCCCAGCCCATCCTGCGAGTCAAAGCAGAATGTACTTAAAGCAAAATGTCTATTTTTAAAATGTGCAGCTCAAAATGATTATGTTATTGTGCAGCACTTCCATTACACATCTTCGCATTCACTGGCAAACGAAATGCAACAAAATCTGTTTGCTGTCAGGGAATCCAGGGAAACATATTCAGTGTCAGAATCAAATATAGATGTTTTGCACATGAACATGTTAAGTTGCTTCTTCAACGCTGAGCCCAAATATTTAGTTTGAACATGGCCTTAATGTTCCTAAAGTGTGGAAGTGTGGTTTCCGTCATCATCCTAGCTGATGTAGGGTTTCTCAGCATTTGGGCTCTGGTTCCGTAAAAAATGTGTACCATGTTCTAAAAGTAGCAGAATGATGTATTGCTGAAGGTGTTTGTGTAAGTGATGATTTAATGCAAGTAGTAAAGACGTCGAGGATACGCATGTTTCTACTCATTTTTTGGGGAAATGGTTTGTTTTCACGAACCCAAGTTTGGCTTGCTCATCACTGTAAATTGGTCCTTGGTATATTTCTCAATTTTGAAATAAAGTCAAACTCCTGTCTGGGTGTTTGGTAAAATGACACGCAAACTGGTGACTGTATAACCCCTTTATTATTCTTTAACATTGGTACATTAATTGGTATGTAGTTTCAGCTACAAAATATGCAACATAGTAAAATATGACATGGAAATAAAGCAATGCTTTCACTATAAAAACTGTATAAACTGGTTCTATGTGCTATGGGCCTGTTTTTCTAGTTTCATGTAGTCATGCCAATGCCTTTGACCTTACACTAGAGAACAAGCTATGTGCAAAGAACCGGATTCAAAATTGTGCCGCTTGTCTATTGTTCAAAACAGATATCGTTCCGATAAATCTACAAAAAAATAGTTTTTACAAAACCTTAGAAATATGGTGCGTCTTGACAAACAAAGCATTCTGGCAGCAAAGTGAGGTTTTACACCCATGCAAGGTCAGTATTGGTAATCTGTCAGAAATTTTGACCCAATATGTCAGAATCAGAATCAGAATCGGATGCAAGCACATACAGGGAATTTGATTCCGGTAGATGGTGTCTCTCAAGTACAATGTAGGAAAAAACAACAACAATGTGCAAGGGTGTGGTGTTTTTGTCCAAGTTGTGGACTGTTTGTGATTTATAAATAACTATATCTACTTTTTATGAATAAATAGGCAAAAAATATATATATATCTTATATACAAGTGAACATAAAGTGCAGTGTGCAATGATGGAGGTGATTTACAGTATCAGCTGTTTAGGTGAGATGGCGAGGGGGAAGAATCTGTTCTTGTGTCGGCTGGTCCTGGTCTGCAGGCTTCTATAACGAGCCTGTGACCAGGGTGTGAGGGGCCTGAGATGATTTTCCCTGCCCTTTTCCTGGATCTTGAGACATTTGCCATTTCATCTTCCCTGTGTCCTTTAATTTAGAGTGGATATGATTATAGTCGCCTTAACTCTTCATGAGTTACGTAACATGCCCCGTAACGGAAGCATATTTTATAAATATCACGTGCCAAGAATCGCGAACGAAGCTACACTGCAACGATTCCGTCAGATTAAGCAATCGGAAGGCCGTCCTGTCATCTGGTGTTTTTGCTTTCAATTCTTAACATTTTTCAGACGACTTTGAAATATTTGGCCTCGACGAGCGTCTGACCGGCAGGAAGCCACACTTTAATCAAGACTCCAGAAGACTGAGAGGCAGCAATGAAGTTGTTTGACAGACAGGAACTCTCTAACACCTCTCGGTAAACTCAACCTGAACTTTACCGCGGAGTGTGTGTGTGTGTGTGTGTGTGTGTGTGTGTGTATGTGTGTTTCTGTGTGTTGGGGGGATGGCGGAGGTTAAACTGATGGTTGCTTTGACAGCGGACAGGCCCCCTCGCTCCGAATCCGCTTGCGTGAGCTGGACCGGGGATAACTGGGAATGGCAGAAGTTCAGGCTAATGGCTGAGGGTGTCACTCCGCGGGCCACCCCCTCAGCGCCCATGACATCAGCCATACTGGCATGTGCCACACTGGACCGCTTAAAAAATCAATCAAACCTTCCATCAGCGGAATTAGCCCAAGTTGCTAGGACGCAGACCGAAGACGTCTTTGCTTTCTTGGTGACACCTCATCAGTGGAATATACCCAATTTTCATTACTCCCGATTAGAGCCTCTTTTCTTGTGCCGAGTGCCTCGTTAAACACCCTCAAGTAGGCGTGGGTTCTTTCATGGACTGCCTCGAGTGTCCTTGTTTATAGCGCATTTTGTGTGGACGCTTTAGAAACCCCTCTGTACTGATTCAGCAGCCGCATTTCTATACATAAACACAAAATTCCCCCTCTTCACTTCCCCCTCTCGCCTCTAAATGAGATGTTAAGGATGCAACAATGTGATGCGTGTGAATGAAACCGTCTGAGGATCTTTTCAACCCACGAGGGAGGATTGAGACGGAGATGGCTGAATATGACAAAGATAAACTTGGCCCTGGGTGAGAGTATAAAGCGTCAGAGTGACATACTGAAGCTTTCAAGCAGACCATGCAAATGTCTGAATTGTGTGCCGGCTTTGGATCAGCATTGCCATGACGAAACCGGGGCCTTAGGAGCAAAATGCTCCGCTCCACGTCCCCTTGTGTGGTACCAAAACAGTGAAGTCCAAAGGGGATTACGCAAGCATGTAATTAATTCAAATTCGCCCGTTTAATGGAGCTGGTTAGGGTGAATGTTAAGTGCAAAAAGGGAGCGTTTCACCGCTTTGAGCGCTTCCTCTGAGACAAACGGAGACATTTTTGCAATTTATTTTAGATCAGTCACAAAAGTTTCTGCTAAATTGGTCTGGTCTCTTGGGCAAAATTTGTCATTGGAATGTCTTTGTGACAGAATTTACTGTATCATCTTAGGAAGGCTTTCAAACTTTCTTCTTTATGTCCGTGCTTTTCCAAAAATGTATCAACCTTTAAAAAGTGATGCATAGTAAGGTTAAGAACACATGACTTTGAGACTTTGGGTCTCAGCAATTGGGTCATGAAGGGTTCTTAGTATCATTATGTACTGGGTCTGGCAATGAGCTTATGACAAGACGACCCAGCATGAAATGTACCAGAGGGTCAGCACAGCCTCCGCCACCGTAACAGCTAAAGCTTCAGGGTTCCTTGAATGGACCAGAAGCATTATGATGAACATGCATGACACTGGACTAAATCCTTCTCTGCACTGTCCATTACCGCTAAACGTGGACAGATGCTCTATACTGCACTTTGGACTCTTCTACTATTTCTTTCTTGGACAAATCATCATAAACCCTGCACTGACACCAATTGCAGGCTCACTCTACCCTGGAAGGAGGTCCGTCTCTGTTTCATTCCTTCCCAATGTTTCTTCTTTTCTTTTTTTTTTGTCTCCTAGAGTTTTTTTTAGTGGAGGTTTCCCTTGTGTGCAGAAGGGTCAAGTGTGGGGGTGTCAACTGTAGGGCCTGTCAAAGCCCACTGAGACATACTGTATGTGATTATGGGCTATACAAGAAATAAATGATGATGTCTCAAAAAAACAAAATCATTTACAAGAAGTCACACAGGAAATGATGGAATGATCAGTCCTGAAAAAAACATGCAAAAAGGAAAGAAATGTATTGGAAAGTAGGTAATTGTGTTAGTGCTAAGAAATCACATAACCATGTAAATGTCATGCTGGCCAGATTTTATTTAACACGTAATTCATTAATTACATGTGAAATATGAAAGCTGTTTTGTTAATCCAGTAATAATGGCTGAACATGTATTGGTTCCTTCCATTTCTCTTACAAAGTAAATATGAAATTAAATAAAGAGTTAGTGCTGTCTTGGCCTGAAAATAAGACAATCTATGACTAAACGTAAATAATACAAAAAGAGGTCTCATCTTACAAAATGCTATTTTATTAGTTGACATCAAATGTGATACTGTAACAAATGTTTCATTTTGAATAAAGAGGGATTGTTTTTTTGTGCCAATATGGTACATTTATTAGAAATGATACAGAAATGAATCTATGGCAAAAACAACTATTTACTTCTTTATATCTTTAGACTATTTACTTTATAAGATTTTTTGGTAAGTGACCTGATGCGTTATTAATGCGTAATGTTTACTAGAAAGAATTTGTGAGTTCTTTTGTTAAAGGTATAGCTTCTTGGACGCCAACTCAGCGGACACCAGGGCAGACTTTGGAAGAAATGTTTGCTCGTGCCTTCTGTGCCGGGTAGCCTGGGTTATTCTGGGTTTGTTATCTTGGGTTTTCCTCCACACATTAATTCACACTCTCTAACCCCCGGCCTCGTCCCACCCCACACATCTCTGTCACCCTTCATCAGAGGCTCACTTCATGCCTCCCCCTCCCCTCCCCAAGAAAAACCCACCCACCATTCAGAGGCCGTATATCACCGGAGCCACAAGGCGTGGGGGCAGGAAGAGTCGTCCCTATCTCCCGCCACGGCCGGGCCGAGTCAGGCGATGCCGTGGCAGTTCTCGTAATTGGGTCTTGACACCCCGACCTCCAGCCTTTCACCACACTATCCCATCAGCCCCCAGCGCCGAACCCTCCGCACGATGCATCGTCTGGCTTTCGGTTCAACCCGCACCGAGTCACGTTCGCGCCCTTTGAATTCCGATGAGAAAATATACAGCTCCGTTTTCTGTGTGATGTTATGCAATTAAATGACCCTTCTGTATATATGTATGGCCTTAGAGTTTGCAATGTGTGTGTGTGTGTGTGTGTGTGTGTGAGTGGTTTATGTACTGCTAGAACAGACCTAGTGTACAGGGGCAGGGCTACCACACAAGTCTGGGGTCAGAATGCCGGTAAAACGATCCTCGTGGTCTGAGCACATCCTCTGTGCTGGGGTCCCTCTCCCTTTCACACACACACACACCGCACACACACATTCCTCTGCAGTCACTGTGCAAGGGGCAGGCTCAGAGTGTGCTGGAAGCCCGGAGCTGTTCTCCGGCGACTCACTCGCTCTTGAGGTCACTCTGGGAGTCAGGAGGAGAGAGAGAGAGAGAGAGAGAGAGAGAGAAGAACCGGGGCAGGCCCGACGCCCAGAAGCCCACACGCCGCCTTCCAGCACGGAGATTCCTCAGCCTGCGCTAATCTCCACCCGCCACCAGCCGCTCGGACCCGCGCCGCGCAACAAGTGTCGCCCTGCTGCCACCAGGGATAACGACCCTTCAGAGCGGACCGGCGAGACACCGACCGGACGACGAGGTCAACAATGCTCTCCAGACGCAGCTTCAACGGAACGTCCAGCGTAGACGTGGACAACTCACATTCTGCAGAAACTGTTTACTTCAAAGCGTTCTGATTACAGCGAGGGGGACACAGCTCGTTTTATTAGGTTTTTTTGGGGGAGAAACTGGACTCTTTCATTTCGTGACCTCTTCCCTCAGCTGTTGGTGGAAATGCTGTGGCGCAGGCTGGTCTGCCCTCTTCTGCCGCTGGCCGCCCTCCTGGTGGCGGCGAGCAACGGCGAGGGGGCCGGCGGGGAAAAGGACGACGGCGCCGGCCGCCGCTACCACCGGGTGCAGCACGGCCAGTGCACCTACACCTTCATCCTGCCGGAGGCTGACGGCGCCGCCCCGGGCGCCTCCTGCCGCGAGCCCGCCAAAGTGGGCGGCCAGTACAACGCCAACGCCCTGCAGAGGGACGCGCCGCCCGAGCCGGACTTCTCCACGCAGAAGATCCAGTACCTGGAGCACGTGATGGAGAACTACACCCAGTGGCTGCAGAAGGTACGCCAGTTCCACGCCCCGTCAGTCCATCAAACGGCCGGTTACTTCCAGGCGGGATTCCTGAACCCTGCCAGAGCTGAAAAAAGGAACGAGTGTCTGGACAGAGGCCTTCATGCCAAGATATTTCAATATCAACTAGTTCAAGTGTAATAAACACGCTGTAACACTTATCAAAGTGGCGTTTGGTTTGGGTTCGTTGACAATATACCAAAATTCAGTTTGATCTGTAGACAACGTCCCGTTTTTTTTTTTTGTTAGATTCTGTAGTTTGGTTATAAGCGGTCGTTTGCCCTTCGTCCAGACTTCAGCAGTGTGCTGTCTCTTTAATGACAGGAAGTGGGGTACTTCTGAGGGCGCAGCAGGGAACAGCTCTGTCCCAGAAAGAGAGAGAGAGAGAGAGAGAGAGATAGACAGCAGGAGAACTCGTAGCCCGCACAGACGTTTATTGTGCCGCAGCAAAAGTATTCTAGAAATGTGAATACGGCGGCGCTGGCTTCGTTTAGCAGATAATACTGTAAACTGCGAGTCGGTGATAACGGGGTGACAGAGCCATTTAAAAGTTGTGGAGCCATCTCCACAAACGTGTGCATTATTAAATTCGCCATCCCTTCTTTTCTCATTTTTTTTTTTTAGCCATGACCGAGCGGCAAACGAATGGCTCTCTAGTGAATTAATGAATTTAAAAAAGAATACAAAATTTTATCACGGCTTTTGGCAGCCGAGCAGGTTTTTTTTTAGACCAGTTGGCTCCAAGAAAAGAGCGATAAGCTGCAAAATGAAAGCATGCGTCGAGGCAACGTGGGACTTCTAAGCCCCGTCTTATTTACTTTCATTTCTCTGCTCATTGCTCAGGGCGTGTCTGGTAGTTCCTCACCAGGTTCTCGCTTTTCTGGCCCACGTCGCGTGAGGCATTACTCTTTGTTTCGGCCAATTAATTGACCCTAAAACTGCCAGTTTGTCGTCAGTGTTCCTGCTTAACGGGGTAGTTTAGTGCCAACTGTAGTAGTTCACTTGAGGTACCCGTATTTGCGCTTGTTATGTGTGTGTGCACGTAACGTTCTGAAGCACAGAGAGGACGGTTACTCCCCTAAAATGGTGTGCCGAGTAGCGAATTCGGCCGTTGTTGGATAAAGATTGATGTGGAACCCTAAGTGCCAGGCTTTCGGGTTACATATCTTATCTCATGTGTTTCTCACACATTCCCAGCGAACAGGTCTGAATTGATAAAACATGCATTAATATCAAGCAAAATCCACACAGCGCACGCGGGGCCAGGTCTTAAGTCCGGCTAAAAGCTCAGTATCAGCACAGGACTGGTAGCCTCCGTAGAGACAGCGTGCTTTTTACTGAAGTGTTTACCAAAGACGCCCAGCCGGTGAAATGGTCCATCTTTCGCAGGGAGTATTTGTATGGGCGAAGGAGGCGAAGGTTCGAGCCCCGCTGCTCTTCAGTCGGCTTCATCCATCTGCCGGTGGCGGATGGAGGAAAAAAAAAAAAAACACAGACAGTGTTTGCCGGCTGAGCCCTGGTGAAGTTTTAAGACTGACTGCTCCGCAAACACTGAGAGCGGGATCGTGACGCTATGTGTTGGTGATGTTAACGCCGAAATGCCTTGCCTCTGAGCAACGTGGGTGCCTTTCTGTTTTTTTCATCTGATTTTTTTTTTCTCGTTTTTGGATTAATTTCTCACTTTGGATAAAAAAAACAAGAGGGCAAGATAGAAATCCGTCTGAATAGGAGCGCATTTCAAGTTGCTACAGCTAATGTTTTGGCTCAAAGCCCACATTTTCAATAAAAAATGTAAACACTTGATTTTTTTTTCATCTGGACTAGCCTATTTTAATATTAATTTTAATATTAAGACTTAAAGTATTTCTTGTCATTGATATCATATATGTTATATATTTACAATCTATCAGTATTAGGTTGCAAGTATAAGATGTCCCTCCTCCCTTTTTTCAGTACTTATTTAACCAGTTGTTGCGAAATGATCTACCAACGATCTAATTTTTGGTCTATTCCACAAATGCAACACATGCAAACTAGTTTTTTCTCTGGGAAAAGACGAGATTTATCTTCTGGGTAAAAATGCACCCAGATTTGATAGTTTTACCCAGGAGATGAGGAACTACAGAGCACTAATAATGGGAAGATGTACATCGTGAATAGTGAAAATAGTGAAACATAGAGTGGCTATACCATTTAATGGAAAACAAATACAGAAAGAAACACTTGGAGCAAATGACACGGCGCTAATTCCCTGCAATTACGCCGCAAACATAAGGATGCAGTTAACATATTTCATTGGACAGAAGTCAAAGAGTCCCGGCCGGTCTATCTGTCTTGATCAGCGGAGTCCTGACCGCTGGTGGAGGGTAGAGCTCCGGGATGATGAATGCTGCCGCGCTGTGGGCTGATGAAAGCGCCTGACACAGATATCACTCTCTCTCCCCATTTCCTCCGGCCCGCTCCGGGCTGGGCCGGCATGATCCGCTCAGGGTTTCGTCCAATTCTGCTCCATTTGAGCAGATAACATTCTTGCCCAGTCAAAGGTGGCTTCTGTTTGTCGAAGGATTACCCGAGAGTTGCAGACCGGACAGCGGAGAGGGGATTTAGTCTGGCGGGGGTGCGATCTTCTGTCATTTGTTTCAGGAAACCAGCCACTTAGGCAACCCCCATTACCCCTCAGGTCCTGCTTCACTCATTTACTGCTTCATTACCAAATATGCCGTGAAGGAATGGTTGAGTAAAATAAAAGCCCTTATTAATTTTGCAAGAAAATACCGTTATTATTTTAAATTCGACAAAAGCATACTTCAGGCCAGTTTTCTTTTTTTTTTTTTTTAATAATGTCGACGAACTCAGTTGCTGCTGTGTTTTTTTAGTGCTCCGTTCCCTTAAGGGAGGTGAGATTGGACGGGGGGTTGAAAGCAATTTTTTGGGACAGAGAGCAGCCTACTGTCATGTGTCCATGTGGGAGTCCACTAAGAGTGGAAGTGATTGATCTGCAGACTGTATCTGGAGAAAACCTCTCAGGGCCCTGTTTTTTTTTTTTTTTTTAAAGGCAGTCCTGCCAAGCCAAACCGCTCATTTAGAAAGGCCACTTTGACGGCCTGCCTAGGAAAAACCCTCATCACTGAGATTTGGTGCGGTCAACTCACGGTAGTTAATACGAATGCCCGTGCCCAGCTCCCTGTTCTTCATCAGAGTAAACACGGTTAAACTGAATAAAAGGGGGGGCATATTTAGCCAAATTCTTCAGGGCCCTCAGAAAAGTGCTAGCCTGGCTTAAGCGCCTTGAGAAAGGCCCAGGCAGTTTTGGAGTGACTTTCTTTGTGTGTGTAAGTTTGCTTTGCCCCTAGAATGAATCTGAATAATGAAAACAATGCACTTCTGGACGGATGAATGACAGACACACAGACAAAAAAAAAAGTCCTCCCTTCCTGTTCTGTCTTTTTTTTTTCTGAAATAGTTCAACATTCATCACCGTTTCAACTTACTCGGGCCTGTGCCTTTTACCCGGTGCCAGAAAGAGGTGCAAAGAAAACAGAGCCGGTTGGCTTTGCCCATCAGGGGAATAGCTCAGAACATATATTACGGGTTTGAAAGCCGAAGCCGGCATAATGCGCCTTTCTGGGACTCAGGAAAGGAGGGGAGAGTTTGTCATAGTCAATATGGCCACTCAATTTTTGTTCCATTTTTTTCTTCCCTCCACAAATTCATATTTCAGCGGGTGGTTAAGGCTGGAAAAGAAGGCTTAAGCGCTACGATGCTAGCACCCCGGCCATCATTATTAGCCGCCTGAGCAGCGCCGTGGGTTCATGCAATCAAATTTCCTGCAGGCATTCAGTTAATCGCCATCCTGCGTACGCTTATGTTCAGGATTTATTTCAATTGTATTGCAATTATATTTTTCTATTTTGTTAGGTGCTTCGGCTGTTCCGATTTGCCCTGGCCCACAAACTTCTGCTCATGGCTAAAAGTTGCTACAATGCGTGTGGAATAAATTGAGAATTTCCTGCAATATGTTTAACTTTGCTCATACCCTGGGGTGGGTTTTTTCTTCTTTAAACAGCTGCCATTTCTCTTCCTGGGGTTGCAGCAGACATTTATGTGCTATGTCATTAGTTGAAAGACATTCTGGTGCAGCTAATATCTCATAATATACGAAACTCGGATTGCATCTGATTGAATGTCATTGTGGCTTAATTATCTAGTTATGCTATCGCAAAAAGGGAAGCATGTGCTGCCTACCTGACTGATGTCACTAAGCAACAAAAACTACTGGATCATTAAGAAACATACGTCAAGTTTCTTGTATTGCAACAGCCACTAAATTCAAGTGAAAGGGATTGTTTTTGTCATTGTGATAAACAGCACAGCACACCGTGACACAACGAAATGTGTCCTCTCTATTTAACCCTCACCCTTAGTGAGCAGTGGGCAGGCAGTGTGTGGGGACGGTACCTTGCTCAAGGTGACTCAGTAGCACCTTGGCGGTTTGGTACTTGAACCCGCAAACCCTCGGTTACAAGTCTGCTTCGTTACCCGCTGGGCCGCCACTTACACATTATATTATGAATTATGTATTATATATGCACCATCAATAATATTCTACCCAAATAACATAAAATGTTATCACTCAACATGGAGCACCTGAAATCATCTGTGTTCTTAATTTTGAATGCATTTCATCCTAAAATGTCGTTTTAATCCTTTGTGCTGTTATACATTGACCCGTCGTGAATATGACTGGAAACAAAAGTGCCAGGTATTCTTGCTTAGGTAGCGCTTTGGCCATGAACCCTCATATATCATACACCGCTGGACGTTGCTGCAGTCTCAGCATCAAACATGGGTCTTAATGGCTTCCGGATATGGTCTTTCTCAGCTCCTTAGCTTTTTAATGGGTTTTAAAGGCGCAGCCTGTGTTAGCGCACGCCGTTTCCTAACAGAACAGCTGCATTTTCTCAGGTTTTCATAAGTCGGGGGCAGATCTGGTAGTGATGCAAGCATGCATGGCTATTTTCGTCTCTCCATGCGCATCAAAATAAATAAGGTTGAGATGTCATGCTTGTGTTTAGGAAACGAAATCTCTTTTTCGGAGTCCAGGCCGTTCTTGGGTTATATTTCTTACTTCCATTGGAATCCACTTCATCTGACACACATTAATCCACGAGATAAACAGAGCGTTTGAGTTTTGGTTTTATTTCCCCCAGAGTCGTCCCTTCTCTGTACAGACGCGGCTCCGTGTGCGACCGTCTCTGTCAGTCGTCACCGCAGCAGCTGCCAAACTTCCGCTGGTCCACCTTATCGTCTTGAACGTTTCCTTGATTGCACGTCAAAACATCAAGTTTGCGCAGATGAAAGCGAACCACGCACGGGGATGTGTGATGCAAGGGCGTCAGATAAATAAAAGCAGTGAACTAATCCTCCCTGTGGGACAATTCGAGGTAGGCGAGGGACAAAGAGACTTCGGTGTTCATGAGTCACGTCTCTTTGCACCGGAGGCTCCAACATGCATTGAAATAAAATTTTGAATTATTATATGTCAGAATGACATTTAATAAGTGTTTGGTTTTTTTGGATACTGTGGTGGTCTAAAACACACCTTGGGGGGTGTTTAGCTTCAACCCACCAATGTTTCTCAGTTTTTGTCTGAATGAAGAACATTTGAGGTCCCGCAGTGCTACAGAGCTGAAAGCCACACGTCTCCAGATGTATTGAGAAGCATTGATGAATCTAGATGATCTAGATGATCCTGAAGGCCATGTCATAGAAGAAACATGCATCGAACCTGCTTAATTGAAACATTGTGTAGGTCCCAAGGTCATTTTCCAAAGACGATGATGACCTGTGAGCAGAACCAATCATTAATTAACATATGAAAAAATTCATGCATCATTAACATAAAAACGCTCACTCTAGGCAGTTAAAAACGAATAAAACTCCTTCAACTGAGCATTTTAATATAGATTTATACGCATGAGAGTTCTTATCTTTATTCTGCAGAATTGAATTATTTGCTAATTCTAATTGCGATCTTGAAAACCAGCCCAAAACCCAGTTAATACCTGTTGGCATTGGTATGCGCTGGGTTAGCGGGCTTAGAGGTTTAGCGCCGTGATCACCCTCCGCCCCCTCACGCCCGCCCAGCTCTGGAGAACGTCTGAACCTCGGCCAGACCGGTGTTCGCCTGGTCTGGGAGCTGGGCCAGCCTTCTCACATTCCCCACAACACACTGGGTGTGGCTGTCAGGACCGACGGCAGATAATTGCTAACGATGTAGATATGGGCGCTCTCGTAGATTCAGCCGCCACCCCTCCCCGACCCTCTCACCTCCTGTCAGAGCAAGTAAAGGTGGTGCTGTACAGAAAAAAGGGGGTCAAAGGTCATTCTACATTATGTTATCAGAATTGGAATACCTCTTGAAGTCCATTAGAGTCACACTCTGAGCAGTTTGGCCTCAATGACCCTCATTTTGAGGTTGGAGAACATAATGGTGCACACGGCTTTCTAAAGAACACGTATAACCGTTCCCATGAGGATCCGTTTCTAGAAATAATCCAGAAATTTCATGTAACGGATTGGGGAAGCTTTGGTTTTTTACCCCATGTAAGGTGTCAAAAGAAAATGCAACCAGTAGCACTTTTAAGGAAACAAAACAAATAAGCCTAAAGAAGTTTTTATGGAGTTTCCCAGCGTGGGGAACGTACGTGTGAATGGACTCCTGGAGGCTAATCTTTGACAGATCTGGTGTGGCTGTGTTTGGACATTTTGTAAAGAAAGAGGAGGTGATGTGCGACCGGCTGCTGCGAATACCTTCCACCATGATGGATAGGCGAATCCCCGCGTTTCCCTGGGTGCCGGCTGCTCGGCGCGCTGGCATTGACTGTCGTGGGGCCTGTATACAGCAGCAGGGGTCAGACGCCACTGTCATGCAATACGGATAGCGCCGTGACAGGATATTACTGTAGTAAATTCAGCGTAAATTATGGTCAGCGGAGGATAAGCGGCCGGGAAGGGAGGATAAAGTCTGTCACGGTGGCTCGTCACCACGAGCGCGCTGTTTTAGCTCATTTGACCCCCCCCCCGTGTCATTGTGTGTACACACACTTCTGCTGCACTTGAGGCTGAGAAAGCAAAAATAAACAGCGGCACAGACAGATGGAAGGACAGGGGGCTGTGGCAGCTTGGCGGACGTCCATGCTCCCCCCTTTTTCCCGTTCTTCCTCGCCCTCCGGAGAACCGTGGGGCAGTATATTACCCGAGCAGTGTGTGATCCTTCATGGCAATTTATGAAGATCCCAGTCCCCAGCCAGCAGTGCCGTTCTTCACCCATCTGGACAATTGTGGAGAACGTGGTGATCCATGAGCTAATTCTGCAGACTCACATTAGCACTGCAAGCAAGGTGGGCCTGTCGCCAGCCGTGAGATAAGGGCCGAGGACATATAGCATCCAGCGTGATGATGGGTTAAATACAGAGGACACGTTGCATTGTGTTCACCGCGTGCTGTGCTGCAGTGTTTCAAAATGACAATAACGTCACTTTCGCTTTGACACAAGGTAATTTGGACACTGATAAGCATGGCATTGGGAACCACTGTTGATTGTTGATGCTGAATTCTTTGCACGTTTCAGCCACAGTCAGTGTACGTTTGGATGATCCATTTATATTTACGGCATTTACCACACGCCCTTATCCAGAGCAACTTACAATCAGTAGTGACAGGGACAGTCCCCCCTGGAGACACTCAGGGTTAGGTGTCTTGCTCAGGGACACAATGGTAGTAAGTGGGGTTGAACCTGGGTCTAGGCCACTAGGCCACACCCCTGGCCACACCCATTGATACTCGCCTGTCTACTGGTGCAAATAAATGCTTCCATTTTAATTTATTTGCAAAGAATGCAAATACAGAGTGCCTGAAATACCAACTTAATGCAATTTTTCCTTTTTTTCTCAATTTGTGCGATATGAGGCCTTTTGTTGACATTAGTCCGTTTCAGATACTGAAGACACCATTAAATAAACTACAAGGGATTACTTCTTGATTGGGGCTCGATGCTGTGATCATTTAGGATCTAACAGTTGTCACTAACAGTTACAATCGGTTGGCAATGAATTTGAATTTCACCCCAAGGAAAGCTACCTAAAATTCCCAGGGAAGTCCACGCTAACTTCCAGCGCAGTGTCCTGTTCACTGAAATTCGGTCTACATCTGGTCTTCCTTTCACTCGAGACAAATTAGAGTCTCTTTGGTCCGCCGCTGAACAGACTGGAACTGTACCGAGAGACTCTTCATCTGAGCCACTGCGTTCCACCCACCTCCCTGTAGTACTCCCTGTAGTGGGGGCAGTGGTGGCCTAGAGGTTAAGGAAGCGGCCCCGTAATCAGAAGGTTGCCGGTTCGAATCCCGATCCGCCAAGATGCCACTGAGGTGTCACTGAGCAAAGCACCGTCCCCACACACTGCTCCCCGGGCGCTTGTCATGGCTGCCCACTGCTCACTCAGGGTGATGGGTTAAATGCAGAGGACAAATTTCACTGTGTGCACCGTGTGCTGTGCTGCTGTGTATCACATGTGAGAATCACTTCACTTCACTTTTTTTTTTTTTTTTTTTTTACTTGGGCACGCTGACTGTAGCTGTCAGCATGGTCGAGGCCTTCAAAAGTCCTCGTCTAGACCCAACACAGCTGAGGTGCTGATGCGTGGTGCGGGTATAGCGCATGTTACACTTCATAACTCGGTCATGATGTAATATGGATCCATAAAGACGCGTTCTGACGTTCCTCGGGGGACGTTATTCAGGGAAGAACTTTCCCAGCAGATTCCGCTTTCTCCTGGAGGACAGAGTACCAGGCTGTAGATCGCAGGGGGGCTGGGGCAGACCCAAGTTTGTTTTCTTGTTTGTTTCTTCTCCTCCCCGTTCTCAGGTCTTGGGTGAATGCCTGCATTTCCTCTCCCATACATCTAGATACACACAATTAATAGGAGGCAATTTCGGCGAACCAGAAATTGCCCAGACTTGAGAGGGCAGCAGTAACTCGAGGAATCGTACAAATAAACAGAGGCACACACAGGCTCGTCTGAAAAATAGTCACCGTCCCTGCCATTTTTTTTGTTTTTTTTTGCATGAGTGACGCAGAAGCCGCCGGGCACCAGCCTCGAGTCAACAAAAAAAAAGTAAAAATCTCCCAAGTTGGGCTGATATTACATTTAGATAATGAGAAATCCTGTTTTCACACATTAAGCTTGCTGACCACGGGCCTGTGGTTTGGGGGGGGGGGGGGGGGGAAAACGTCACCGAGAGTGGCATTATGATCACGTCTAGACCAACAGAAAGTTCATTTCAAGGAAATTGATCGAAATAACAAGCAAACGTCTGTGTTGTACTACCACCGTAAAAATAAAAAAGATGGGGGGAAAGTAAACATTTCTGTTGGACGCGGCGGCGCTCGCCGCTCTTCCGAGAAAAGAATGGAGAGTCAAAGCAAACAGACGTCTCCTTCAGGCCCCTTTTCTCGTTTTCAAACGGGTTCATGTGTTTTTGAGGCGGGATATCGAAAATTAATTGCCCTTTGCTTTCGCTAGCTTCCCTTGGCTTACTTTTGACATAAATCACACAGGCCTCCGTGAAAGCTCACGCATACCAGCCCCTTAATCTGGACTGACGCAAAAGTCATTTAAACTTCATATAGTGTCTGATTAATATGGGGCCGTTGATGTTTTAATCATCTGGGCTTGTAATAAATATGATTAAGATAAAAGGAGAGCTTAAAGGATTTCAGATACCATCTCATGTTTAATTTTAAAGGAGCCACTACAGTCTTTTTTTTTTGCAAAGGAAGAGTCTGCAAAAATATTTGGCTCAAACTGTCACGACTACGGACTTACGGGGGAAGGAAGCGCAGAGGTTTGACATACTGGGAACGGGGTTTTATTAATACAAACAATAAAGAAATACAAATAAACAGCGGCGCGGTGGCCGAAAACGATTTAACTTAAATAACGAACTGAAACTAACCCGTAGGCGTGTGGCGATTGCCAGAACTCAAAACACTCATAACAAAACCAGGTCAAGTTCGTGCAGAGTCCACGAAAATGCCAGCGACCCCGAACGGGCGGAAACTTCCGGCATTTATGGGGCGTCAGGATTGAGTTCCGGTGTGGAGCCCAGCTGCAGGCAATCCTGACAGAGCCCCCCCTCCAAGGGCTACGTCCTCGGAGCCCCAACAGTACCATCAGTGGAGGCGGCGTGGCGGACGGCGGCAACCACAGGGCTCCTGCCCTGCTGTATCCTCCCCTTGGAGGACCCGGTCCCTCGGGCTGGCTCCCCGGCGTGGTCAGGCGTGGCGGCCCCGGTCCCTCGGGCTGGCTCCCCGGCGTGGTCAGGCGTGGCGGCCCCGGTCCCTCGGGCTGGCTACCCGGCGTGGTCAGGCGTGGCGGCCCCGGTCCCTCGGGCTGGCTACCCGGCGTGGTCAGGCGTGGCGGCCCCGGTCCCTCGGGCTGGCTCCCCGGCGTGGTCAGGCGTGGCGGCCCCCGGTCCCTCGGGCTGGCTCCCCGGCGTGGTCAGGCGTGGCGGCCCCGGGTCCCTCGGGCTGGCTCCCCGGCGTGGTCAGGCGTGGCGGCCCCGGTCCCTCGGGCTGGCTCCCCGGCGTGGTCAGGCGTGGCGGCCCCGGACCCTCGGCCTGGCTCCCCGGCGTGGTCCCGCATGGCGGCCCCGGACCCTCGGCCTGGCTCCCCGGCGTGGTCCCGCTTGGCGGCCCCGGACCCTCGGCCTGGCTCCCCGGCGTGGTCCCGCATGGCGGCCCCGGACCCTCGGCCTGGCTCCCCGGCGTGGTCCCGCATGGCGGCCCCGGACCCTCGGCCTGGCTCCCCGGCGTGGTCCCGCATGGCGGCCCCGGACCCTCGGCCTGGCTCCCCCGCGTGGTCCCGCATGGCGGCCCCGGACCCTCGGCCTGGCTCCCCGGCGTGGTCCCGCATGGCGGCCCCGGACCCTCGGGCTGGCTCCCCGGCGTGGTCCCGCATGGCGGCCCCGGACCCTCGGCCTGGCTCCCCGGCGTGGTCCCGCATGGCGGCCCCGGACTCCCGTACCTGCACACAATAATCAGGGCCGATCCATCTGGGTACGTGTGGGCCCTGTCTCCACATGTCCCCTCTGACACGTCTTGTGTCACCCCCTGCACCGCGCAGGGGAGATTGTCCCAGAGCCTCCGGCGACTGTTCCAGGCACCCCAGGCTGGTGCCTTCTGGGACTATGCAGCCCCTCTCGCTGCACGGCCCTGGTGCCAAGGGGGGGGCATTGCCAGACCATCCGGCTAGCCCCTTCTGCGTCCGTTGGGACAAGCAGGCCCTCTTCCTGTCTGTCCCAGCTGGGTCCTCATGCCTACCCGGGGGCTCTATGGCGCTCCACCCCTCTGGAGGCAGACGCAGGCCCATGCCTGGCCTGCCCTCCTCAGTGGCTACCGGAGGACCCAGCTCCATCGCTTCCCCACCTCCCCTCCCCTCAGGAGGAGTCCCCAACCCGAACTGCACCCCCCCAAAAAATTCTTTGGGGGAGCACCCCCCCCGGCTGGACTTCGGGGTACCTTGGGGCTTGTCCACCTCGCCTTGGACCAGCACATTCGGGTCAGGAACCTCCTCCCTGGGGTTCGGCTCCGCGGCTGGGTCGCCATCTGGTGGACACAAAGAGGGGAAGTGGGGGCGACATACGGACACATATGCCACGCACACACACACAGACAGAGACAGACAGAAGAGAGGGTCGTCTGGTTCCCTCTCTGAGCTCTCCGGGACCTCCTCAGGGGGCACAGCCAGAATCTCGGGAGGCGCGACCTTCTCGTCGCCCGCCAGTGCTTGGTCTTCTTGCCCCGGATCCTGACTGGCACTGGATGTGGTGGAGGGGCAGAGTTCGATCCCTGGCTCAGGCTCTGGCCGATCAAACTCCGCCCTCAGTCTCTGCTGGAAGTCCCGAAAACTCCTGTCGGTCTCTCCCTGCTGCCAGGCAGCGTCGCTGGAGATGGTGGTGGGCGTGTGGCGTGGGGGGTGGTGGACGTCTTCTCCAGCATGCGGGGGCGCTGGTGATGCGCTGCCGTTCAGCTGGGGAACGTCCGAGCAGAGGGAAGGCGGGTCGGCGACTGGAACTGGGAGGGCATCTTCCCTGTGAGGCAGTTCCGACAGTGCAGTTGCTGGTTGGTGACCTCCTGTCGCCCTGTTCCACCAGCTTACGCCCGCATCGCTGTCCTCCTCCTCACTGTTGTCGCACCTCTGGGACTGACGTGGGTTTCCACGGACCTCGCAACGGACGGGCACGATGGGCGGAGCCATCCCGGCACCGACTGCCCAATCGGCGTCATCCTCGTGTTGGTCCGTGTCGACCTCATACCCTCGGAAGTCACGTGGATCTTCACGGATGTCGCGACAATCTCGGACGCGCGCGCTGGGTGGAGCCATCCCGGCCCCGACTGCCCAACGAAAATCCACGTCATTGTCGCTTTCGTCATCCGTGTCCTCCCACCTGTGACTCCGAGGGTCGTCCACCCTGCGGACATCCTGGACCCAGGGTGCGATCAACTCCCAGGGACAGTACTCTGGCCATTCGGGCTGGAGGCTGCCCATCCCCTCGCTGGAGGGATGCCGCCGTTGTTGTCGCTTCTCACCCCCCTGGAAGTGACGTGGGTCCCCACGGACCTTGCGACGATCGCAGACTGGTGCGATGGGCGGAGCCCAACTCTCGTCTCCCGTGCTCTCGTCGTCGTCCGTGTCGTCCCAGTCCACGGGGAGCCTTGCCAGCAGAGCGCAGAGTTCTTGGCTCGACATGGCGAAGATCGTGGGGGTCGCATCTTCTGCGCTCGCTGCCCACGTCACTTCCTCGCTGCTGCCGACGCCAACGTCCTCGCTCCGCCCACTCACCCGCCGACGTTGTCGCTTCCGGGTTTCGCGGAGTTTCCCGGGGATGACGTCATCACGCGGCGCCGCGTACCACGGCTTCTCGGGGAGAAAACGCTCCACCAGAACGGGCGGCGCGTCTCTCCCCTGGTGTCCGCGTTCGCCGCGCCGGGCTGCGTCCCTCGCGGCGCCTCCTCTCCTCTGTCTTTTACCTCTGCGCTTTTGGGGGGGTCGCTGGCATTCTGTCACGACTACGGACTTACGGGGGAAGGAAGCGCAGAGGTTTGACATGCTGGGAACGGGGTTTTATTAATACAAACAATAAAGAAATACAAATAAACAGCGGCGCGGTGGCCGAAAACGATTTAACTTAAATAACGAACTGAAACTAACCCGTAGGCGTGTGGCGATTGCCAGAACTCAAAACACTCATAACAAAACCAGGTCAAGTTCGTGCAGAGTCCACGAAAATGCCAGCGACCCCGAACGGGCGGAAACTTCCGGCATTTATGGGGCGTCAGGATTGAGTTCCGGTGTGGAGCCCAGCTGCAGGCAATCCTGACACAAACGCAGATGGGTATAGCTTTCCGTTTCGCAGGCATTTATTTTTTTCTGTTCCCGCTGACCTTGTGCTGACTTCATAAACGTTGAATTTTAATCAAGGTTATAAAAAAAAATTGATAAATTATGCTTAGATCATTTTTAGATTTTTTAATTTTTAATTGCCAGATGGATTTTAAGTTTGAATAAATGAGTTATAATGTTCTATATCAACATAAATTCATCATATAATGTAATGCATTATATCATATTTTTTCATTAAATTGCCAGAAATCTTTTATTAACCAACATGCATGCATCGTTATTGTAATGTGGGGTTGTATTTAACACGAATCAATCACGTATCAATAATTACTATGATATGAATTCGTATTCATTTCATTGACACTTGGGGGAAATCTGCATTCCGTTGCATATGCCTGTATTTTTGCAAATCAGTTTGAGCCCTTACATTTACATTTACATTTGCTTCTCTGATACCACTCAGCGCCTATGGTGACCTGTTAAACAGACAGGGTTCCCACGGGTCATGGAGTTTCTGGAATATCAGGGAATTTCAGTAAAGGCATTTACTGAATAAATTTGATCATTTTTGTGCCAAGGAATTTTGTTAATAGTGCAGTAGCCAAAATCAGATGTGTATTTACACGTCTTTGTTCCCAGTGACTTTTTGTTTTACTCAAAACCGCTCCCGCTCTAAAAATGAGCAACATTCTAAAAGTCTGCGTTGACGCACGTCCCTACACTTGCTAAAGTACAAAACATGTCAGGCAAGTGTAAAATTTAACATAACATACTTTAACATAAAAAAACTGGCTAACTCAAAGGGACAAAATAAAAGATGCATGTAGAGGATGTCAGAAATGGAGTCGAGGTTTTGGTTTGTACCATTCAACACGCCAAGCTGTATTTATTCTACACCAATGACATAAATGCAGTTTTGAATCATAGCGTTATCCGGGAGGTCATGCTTTTTGGTCAAGGAAAGTCGTGAAAAAGTCAGAGAAGTTTAAGTCTGACTTAGAGTGGGAACCCTGAATAGAGTACCGGGAGAGAGGGAGACTTCACGCTCCCCGCCCCGCACCACCAACCACACTCTGTTTTCCTAAGCTTCCTCATAATTGTAATCTGCACCGTTTAATTCCCAAATCATGTGAAAATAAATGACTGGAGATTCGAAGCAGATTTATCTGGCCCTTTTCTGACGTTCCCAGCATAAAAAAGCGCATGGTTGTTATGAGGTATGACGTACAGTCCCAGTGCATTGCTGACTTGTTAACCTTAATCAGATTTCCACTTTTAGTTCATCCTCCAGGTCCTCCAGGTATGCTGTCTGCTATCGAGAATACAAAGTAAATGGTCATTTAAACAATATCCAAACACTATAAATCTGTCGCTGAATGAACAGCATGGATATTTGTGTCTCATTTTCCTTCTTAATCGTGTATATGTAAGTGAGGCTGTCGTTAAAGTTTACGAGCCATTTAGAGACACATTTCTAATTTGAACATGGACTTTCCATCTACATGTGCAAATAAAAATATTAATATTTTTTGCATACGGGTTGGATTCGCTGTCTGCGACCTAATTTGTTATTTTGATAAAAAGTAGTACATTGTGCAAAAAAATTAGTGTTCCTTTCAGCATTTTTTGGTTATGAGGCTAATTCGTTTTGGGGATGGACTGGTTTAGGGTAATGTATACAAATTAGGACCTTGGATGTCCATGACCAAAGTAGTTGAATCAACAGTGATCCCCTTTTTAGAGACAGCATGGCAAAAACTTTGCAATCAAGGTGATGGAACTTCCTCTCACAAGACAGCCGTTCCAAGATTCGAAAGGGGGAAAAGGTTCACGCCACCAGGTCTGTTAAAACTATGACAGACTAAGTGTTGTTCATATAGCATTGTCTAAATGAGATTTTATTTTTAATAGGCTAATAGGGAACTATTTTGTAACTGCAACTAAACACAGCACAATGCAATAAGCATGGTGCTTAATCACTAGTGTCCGTTCGGTGTGTGTGTGTGTGGTGAGGGGGTGGGCGGGTTACAGAGGTTAGACAGGATGAGAGCACTGGTCACTCCAGATGATTTTCAAAAAGTGAAGTGATTGTCATTGTGAAACACTGCTGCACAGCACACGGTGATACAACTAAATGTGTCCTCTGCATTTAATCTAACCGTCACCCTTGGTGCGCAGTGGGCAGCCATGAAAGTGGCACCTCAGTGGCACCTAAGTGGAACCGTGTGGTTCAGGGTTCCATTTCCTTACCCACCGGGCCAACCACTGCCCCAAATAGCTGACCTTAAACTGGGCTGTTATACCAAGCCAGACAAGTGACTGGCCAGGTTTACACTAAATAAAACGCCTTGCTATGATTTCATCATGAAATCTCCACAATGACAGTCAATAAACACAATATTTTATGCCATTTAATAGAGTTAAAAAGCAACATAAAAACTTTCATATGTTGTCCAAGTGATAAGCGGTCTCAGGTGTCCAATGACCTTGTTATTTTACAGTCGCCAATGAAATTTTAATAATAATGATATTAACAACACACTGGTGAAACCGTTCTTTTTGTTGGCGAATTGCCCATTGATTGGTGCTAATTGCTTTGTCAGGGGGATCCATTAGTCTCTCATTGGTCCTTTTTTCTCTCAGACGACAGCCTCCCAGGCTACGCTGGGTGGAGAGATAAGAGGCGAGTTTTCCCTGAAAACAGCCCAGACGACCACTTTGTCCTGCAGACACTGGGTTTGCTCAAACCTTGTGCTCCAAGGCCAAAGAGGAGTAAACTTCTGTGCTAGGACGGCTCGTTTCACGTCCCTCAAATTTATTTCAATAGTTCAGCCATAAAACAGTCTGGGTGTCCCCCTCAGCCAGCGCTGTCTTCTCTCAGTTGATGGCAGCTTTAGGCAGATTGTTTTACCATTAAACGCGGGTCATAACTCGGCTCCCGGCGCTCGTAACAGAGGCTAAAAGAGGCTGAGGGACGAGCCCGAATGTGCCACAGCCGCATTCCTGGCCTCCGTAAATGGTGGGAATGAGCCCAGGACTCCGCGGCGACGGGGGTCAGCGTGTCAGACGGTGTCGTTAGCGCGGTCGCGGGGAGCCTCTGGCCATTTCAGCTCTCCACAGCCGATTCCCCCTTTTTAAACCTTTTATGCAACTTTGTCAAGTGGCAGTTTGGGAAACATTAAATTCTGTTTATGTGACTCTCACTTAGGCAGCGGTAATTATGGTAGAAGGGAAGGAATGATTTAGGAGGTTAAAAACCATGTCTCTGTGTTATTGCACTTTCAGGAATGTCCAAAAGTATAAATCCCTTTTTTGTCACCTTTCAAAAGTTGAAAGAGAAGTTGTAATATATATATTATTTTCATTTTCACGCGGTAAAGGGGGTATTATTGAAATGCAGCTTAATCACGGGGACAAAAGTGACCAACATTTTCATAAAGTAACTTAAATAAACCTTTACAAAAAGTGATTTTGGAACATCTGTGTGGGGTTAAACCAAATAATTACACTTCAGGAACATAGTTATTCTTATACGTTCTAGGCTCAGCGCGAGCTACGGTTATTCTGCTTTCGCAGTAAAATATTTTTGCAGTGAATACATGTTTCTAGTTTGAATATGACATTTCTGTATCTGGTCATAAAAAAGACTGCAAAAATCGGGAAAAATTAGAAAAAGATTTGATACCAAAATAAAAGGCATTTTTCAATGTTCATTGTAGCTTAATATAAATATTTAATTACCTCTGTAGTGTGTTTTTTGGTCTTCCAAGAAGTTCTATGTAACAAAAACTCATTACAATATTTTATTATTATTATTATTAACAAATACATCAATAAATAACATTAACGAGAGTCACCCCTTCGTCACCCTCAGAGAAAGATAAAACACAGTGCTAATCCATTTCCACCTCCGTGACACTCAGGACCTGGGTCTGCCACTGGGGTATTGATATGGATGTGGCGGTTCAAAAGGTCAGACCTGGCCTTGTAGACAGTGAGTGACCCCGGACTCATTTGGGCATGACCCTCGGCTGGTGGGCGACGAGTGGACGTAAGCCATCTTTTCCAGCTGCCCCCGCATTGGACACGGTGCTCGAAAGATCCTTTTCAAAAGCACACAAGTTTTTTTGCATCTCAACAATCCCATTTCAAAAATCATATAAATTTATTGTCTCTGAAACCCCATTGAATGACAGCTGCACTTTCTGCTTATGTTTCCATTGTCCTTCATGGACAACGGCCTGCAGGACGGGATAAGGGCTGGGAACAGAACTTGACACCCACGCCCATCTACTTCACTGCGTCCGCCAGAGTATTTTTAAATGAAGTGGTCCTGTTTATGTAATCTTGCTTCTCCTTGGTACTTTTCCTTTACAGCCCTCTCCTGGATAGCACTGCGGGTCTTCCGGCAAGTGATCTCGGGGCTAATGTTTCTGGCGGCCACCGTGCGCGCCTTCAAGGTGACTTACCAGACCTACACTCGGATGAGAAAGGACAGAAAAGGCGCAGCATTAGAGCAACCTGAGCGCAGGGAACATCTGAACTGTCCACTGGCAGCGTTAGTCTTCGTGTTCAGCTGCACCCTCTCTCCAGTTTGGAGACGTATGTGAAAGTGACACTCATCGCAGCCAGTGGGCCTGTTCTGCATTCTCTCACGGCTCTGAAACAAGCGTCACGTCCAAGGCGGGGTATTTGGCAGGAAAGTGCTAATTCCTTGTGGCCACCTTTTGTCACAGAACAGGGTAAAAGCTGTCTTCAGCTGTCCTGTCACAAGGATGAATGTCTCCCCTTTCATGTAGGAGAGACAGACGGCGTGCCATAAGATCCGAAGAATGGCTACATTTTGCTTTCGTTCGCATTTTTTGTGATGATTGAAATGGATTCTATGCCTTCGACTTGAGCAAGTGTTGGTTTGTGGACCATCGAGCCCATAGTACCTGTAGCCAAGCCAAATACACATCTGTCATTCTCCTAACAAAAAAAAGGGATTTTGGTTTGCCAAGTGATTCACACATTTCTGCAGCAACGATTGACCAATGCTGGCAAAGGTGTTTGTGATGCTTTGGAATGGTTAAAACTATGAATAAACATATCATGGTGGTTGCCATGGTGGTGTGGTTCTTGGCTGTAGCTTGACTTATTGCTCTTAGTTTCGAGTTAGCATGTTCTCAAGATGTTCATGTTGGATTTCCACCAGGTGTTCTGATTTCCTTTCATAGTCCAAAGACCTGCCCAGACATCAATAAGGTGAACTGGCGATGCTAGATTGACTGTGTGTGTGTGTGTTCACCTTGTAATTGACAAGAATCCTGTCTAGGGGATGTTCTTGTCTATAACCCAAGCATTTTTTTGCACAGACGCCAGCTGTGAGAGATGCATGAAGAGATGCTGGGTGGACATTACGTGTCATTTACAGTAGGTTGGAACCAGACCTTTTGCCCTGCAGAGTCGCGGTGTCATGGGATATTATGACTTGTTGGCCATGAGTCACATTATCCTTTTGCGGATCTGATCCTGCCGGAGCTCGCGTCAGATTCCTCCGACGATCCTTATTTTGTCAACCGCAATTAGCCGAACAAACGTTGCGGTCAGGGACTGTGGAAAAAAATAAAACGTAGCGAACAACTCCGATGTCACCGTCACACTGTTTTTTGTGACTTGCAGCCAAGTATTTCTCCCCCAGTTCTTTGGCAATAGAAGGCCTGAGCGAAGCCCTTTCATTTTCCGCTGCCTGATGCTATCAGCGAATTACTAATAGTCTGTGTATGATAACTGTTGCTGACTAAGTCGCATTAAAGAGCGAGATAATGGGATGTTTGGGATGTGAAGTCTTTTGACCCAACAAAACTGGCTCACTGAGGTCTCAGGAGTTGGCGTCAGTCGTTCGTGAGTTTCTATCCTTCGTTGTAACTCTGTGTCAAAAGTACCACTCTGGTTCTGTCATCCACTAAAAGATAATGATGAAAGAGTGCTTTCAATATAAAAACCTGTCAAGTCGCTTGATCTACATCTTCTCCTTTTATTGCAAAATGACCTACATCCGTTTCAACGTCTTCTCAAATTTGAGTGAGTCAATGGAAATCCTTGTGTCCATGAACGGAAGGGTTGAATTGATCCTTTTAATCTAGGAAGTACAGGTGTCTTTTAAGTTCACATATCTGATATGTCTCATTTTGTCAAGGGCCAACTAAGCCGGGACAGAGTGCCAGGAACTTTACGGGTCATGACAAAAATCGACAAAAGGAAATCCAATGGACGAGTTATTTCAGTGAACGTCATCTGATTTGGTTTTTTTTTTTGTGTGTTTCACAATGACACACAACAAAATGTGTCCTCTGCTTTTGGGGCAGTGGTGGCCTAGCGGTTAAGGAAGCAGCCCCGTAATCATAAGGTTGCCGGTTCGAAACCTGATCCGCCAAGGTCCCACTGAGGTGCCACTGAGCAAAGCACCGTCCCCACACACTGCTCCCCGGGCGCCTGTCATGGCTGCTCACCAAGGGTGATGGTTAAAAGCAGAGGACACATTTCGTTGTGTACTGTGCATCACAATGACAATCACTTCACTTTAAGTCATGTCTCGGTTTCTAAATGTCAGCAGGTCACAAGCAACTCTGTTCAGGTATTATGTGATAGAACCAAGTTATGTCAGTGTTATGTTAGTGTTAAGTTACGTCAAAAGTCAAAATTGTATTGTACTGTTCATATGGAGTCTTATTGAGAGAAACCAGTTCTGTGAAGAAGTATTAAAATCAGTTGATCGACATGTCTGCTGTGTTTGCTTTCATATGCAGATCGAGAACTACATCAAGGAGAGCATGAAGATGGAAATGGCTCAGCTGCAGCAGAGCGCCGTCCACAACCACACGGCCGCCATGTTGGAGATGGGCACCAGTCTGCTGTCCCAGACTGCTGAGCAAACAAGGAAGCTGACCAGCGTGGAGACCCAGGTATCACCCAGTCTTCTGAAGTTTCTGTTGACTTTACTCGTGCATGTCCTTTCTCCCTCTCTTCTCATTTATTAAGACAACCAAGCATGTTTGTTCTGATTTATGTGAAAGAAAAAGGTTTTTGCACTGCTCAACTGGAAAAAAAAACGAAAGTGTTACCATGTGATCTTAATAAAGGCTTAGCTATGTATATTGTCCACAGTTTATTATTTTCCCTTAAGTGCAGCTGATCTGTTTCTGACCTACATTGTGATCTAGAGACCATAAAAGCTGAAGGCTCTAATTTTGTTGGATCAGGTCCTCAACCAGACATCCAGGCTGGAGATTCAGTTGCTGGAGAACTCTCTGTCCACCAACAAACTGGAGAAACAGCTCATGGTCCAGACCAATGAAATCAACAAGATCCATGACAAGAACTGGTAAACATACACAGAGAGCCCCAACCCGCAGGGTCTCCACCAATCACATCCATTTTAAAGTGCTTACAACTTCCATTTAAAACTATAAATCCTACGTAGCCTGACATGATTTAATGACTCTGAAATGCACCAACACACACACACGCTCACACACACACCTCAAAATGACTTCTGGAAGGCTTTTCATAGTCACTCGGTCCCTGGAATTGTTTGATTGGTCCCGGGGGGCTTGTCTGTCGTCGGGCCGCCAGCATGGGCGCTGGGCTCAACGCGGCCAGCTGTTGATTCAGACGGCCATTTCAATTTGTGACAATGCCGTACTCACGTACGAGAATTTATGTCCCCTACCTTAGATTTGATGTTTTACACGTTGTCTCTTTTTTTTATATCAGCCTAGAGTAAATAATTTGTCCGCTGCAAGGGAACAAAAAATGAACCTCATGAACTGCAACATTTATTACCCCAGGATCTGATTGGGGTTTACAGTAATTTCTGATCTTTATGATGAAGTGTGTACCTGTTTGTTTTTCATGCTAGTCATGGAAACAGAGTAAATCTGTGTAAATGTTTATGTCTCCGTTTATGTCTCAGTCCCTGTGGTAATGAATAGGGGGGGGGCACGCTATAGCCTAAACATATGGCGGGGTCATTTCCACCATGTTTAGGTTGCTCTTTGGTTCAATGTCTTAGTCTTTTTTTGTTGTTGTTGTCCCTTTTGAACTTCTTCTTGACCAGGTTTCTGGAGCAGAAAATGCAGGAGATGGAAGCTCGGCACCGCGAAGAACTGGAGGCCCTACGTGAGGAGAAGGGAAGCCTGCAGGACCTCGTCGGTCGGCAGAGCAACGTGATCCAAGAACTGGAGGCTCAGCTGGACCGGGCCACGGGCAACAGCACCGCCCTCCAGAGACAGCAGCAGGACCTGATGGACACTGTCCACAACCTGCTCAACCTCTGCTCAAAAGATGGAGGTACCCTCATTTCGACAACAATTCACCCTGAAATACTGATACATCAAAATGTAAAGGCAATACTTTCATAAAGATGTTGCTTTTTTAGAAAATACATTTATGAAAGAAAGTGAGCAACCAAGATCACATGTGAAAACACTGGTGTGCAGAAACGTTCATGGTCATGAGATGGTTTATAAATAATATATAAGGGCATTAACTAATGCCTAATAAGGGCAAAACTAATAGCTAATAGATAATAGCTTGGACCATTCAATGGTTTAAATTCCAAACAACGTGCAATATTTAATGCATATCGTTGTGCACGTCTGCTTGAGCGGGGAGAAGAGGCCGGCCTCCTCGTCCTTTATTTAAAATATCAGCTTATCAGGGATGCAGCAGGGCGGCTGTGGTTAGCCGTTAACCCGAAAACTCGGACTAACAAAGTCCTCGCTTCCTCAGCGCCTCCCCGCAGCGGCGTCTCGGGGCCGAGGGGGTTCCCCTCGACCGCCAACGCGCGCCACACAGCCAACTTATTATCCCCCATGCTGCAGGCCTCCTGTCTCCGGCCATGCCCGCCCCCGTTTGCCCCGGCGACCGGAAATCTACCCAGGATGCTGGTAGCCTGAGCGCGCTCTCCTCAAGCATCACTTCCTGTCGCAGTGTCCCCGCGTGACCTCTGGCCCTTATGGAAACCGTATTTTCTGGGGTTTGTCTGGGTTTTATGGAGCCTCGTCACTTTGCCAGGTCGTGTGCACCACTATTGTGAGCGCCAGCTGTCTGTCCGCGTTGCCGATGTACTGCAGAATGAAACATGGCCGCCTCCGGCCTGCGGTTGGTCACTTCCTTTGCTGCGGGAGGCCCCTCACCGATGAATTAGTCAAATTTAACGGCCCCGTCGGGACGGGCCGTCCTTGAGATGGACGTGGAAACGGTAGATATCCGAGATCGCCCCTAGCTCCAGTGCCTTCTCCCCGAGGCCGTCAAAAACGCCGCGTCCTGCCAAATCCGACTTCCAATTTTCTTTCGCTGGCGAGGGGAGCGCCTGTTTACCTAAACACATTTGTGTTTTCTTTAGGGAGGGGATGGAGTCTCCCGTCCCTCAGCGTGGCGTCTGTGTGAATTAGGCTGTGTTTGGAAAGCTGAGAAAGTATTTCCTCGCAGGCCAGTGCGCAGATCCTCACCGACGGTTCAAGTAGGCAAAGTAGGATTTTTTTTTTGGTCTGTTTTATATTTGATTTCTTTTTTAGAGGCACCGCAGGGTGCAATCGGTCTCTTTCTGAACCTTTCGGGCACAGCGGAGCTTATTCTTGCCCTTACAATAATAGCCTCAGCAATATCAGTGCATCATAAGCCAAAGATGCATGATTCATGGCGAGCGAGCTCGGCTTTGCTCACCGCCAAGCCTTTTTGGGACAATGGGGTTCCTTTGTTGCATTGTCAACCGAGGTTCTCGCATTATCGAGAACATCGGTCAGCTTTGCGGCTTTTTAAACTGAAGCGCGCAGGGCACGGATTTGCCTGAAGATGCGTGAATCCGGGAAGATCTCAAGAGCATCTGGATGAGCTTGGGTCCCACCATAGATTGCAGACTGCAGACCTTTTGGAAGTGAGCGCAATAGAGCATAGAGTATACACACAGAGTGTTCTACAACATTCTACATACATTTCCTCTTTAACGTGAGTCTACAGCGAGAGCAACAAGCCATGTCTTTTTTCACGTATCTCAAACCACAATATTTTGGTCTGAGAGCGCGGTGAACTCATGTTTGCACACATGATAAGTTTTTTTTTTTTAAATCGTAGATATAAATAGATTTTTTTTGTTACCGTTTGGTTTATATCTGCAGCGCCGCAGCCGGCCAGTCTGCAGCCAGCTCTGATTTTAATCACAATAATCGGCCTTTAATAATAAGTAAGCTGCTGATTCATTTTAAAAGCCTATTGGCAGTGGTGCTTCGAGCTTCCCGGGATCCTGTCCTCTTTGGACCTTCGTTCCTGAGATTGGCTTTTGCCTGGCCAAGCTGTTCACACGGAGCAACTCATTTAAATCCAATCCTTGAAATGAAAAAAAAAAGATGTATTTGTGGTCGCACCATCGCCTGAAGGCCTGAACCGTGATGGGGTCTCAGTGGTGTTTCGCGCCGGCGTTCGGCGCTGACCTCTTGGAGCACGCGCCCCGCGCTCTCCCAGCGTGAGGTAAATTGCCGTGTGACAGGGGAGGCTTGTGTTGTGTTAGGCTCAGCGGCGTGAGCTTCGCTCCCTGTCAACCCATCACTGCGGGGGATCCTTGTCCCCGACACTCAATACGTCTCCAAAAGTGGCTGAAAAAACAAGTCTTCTTCCTGGAAAGCCTCGCTCGTCCTTCAAAAGTCCTCTGGTCGGCTTGTCAGGCATCAGAATTGTCACTGACTGACCAACACTTTTTTTGGTATGTGTATGTGTGTGTGTGTGTGTGTGTGTGTGTGGTACGTGTGTGTGACGTCTCTTTTTGCATCAACAATCACGACCATAAAAACAATGGCGTGAAAACTGAGATGAGCTCAGTTGGAAAAGGGCAAACAGAAAAAAAAGGGATGTAATCGGACAGAAACGCCCATAGATATAACCGGGCTTAGAGAACAAATATAAACCACTTGTTATAACAGGAACTTGAAATTTATAGCTTGTAGTATTTTGTCCTCAGCGCTGTGCTTGGTTTCAAAATATTCCCGCCATAATTATCTACAGATGGAAATAGAAGCAGCTGCTGGTTGAAACACACACACGTGCAGGCGCGCACACACACACACACACACACACACACACAGATCAGCCACTAACTGAACTTGTACTGCTTTCTTTTAGAAACACGCAAGTCACTTGCCCAAAGGATTCTATTGATAAAACATGGACTTCTTGGTGGATCCTTAGATTTTTTTTGAGGAAAATTCCAAAAATGTATTTTGTGTTGTAGGCTGGAGAAATACTCTGTTCGTATTGGCTGGTGGATTCAAATAGTTTGATGGAGAGCTTTAGGTGCAATTAGGATGACAATAATTTAAGTAGTACAATAGTCTATTGTATATTGTACTCTACTCAGGTGGAGTTACAGAGTACCACATCAGAAAGTAGTTGCTTCTACACCACAGTTCTGAGCAACATTAAAATACCACAACAGCCTAACAACTAGTTTTACACAGAGCAATTTTAGCAATTTTATTAATCATAAGAATATCATTTATTATTGACTTATCCACACATAGCATGTATGAACTTTACTACATTTTGACTATATATTACATTTAAACACACAGCATGAAACTCACAGAATACCACAGTCTGAGAACCAGGAACATGGTTTATCATAAGTACCATAAATCATGACAATTAACATATTAGTTGTTTTCAATTCATGTTACCATGATGTAGTCAAGTATAAGATCAAAATTCTCATACTATGAAATATTTTAAATTGCATTCAACTAAATCAGTTTAAAAAGAAACATCCAGTGTACTAAATTTCCACTTTCTGTATTCACATCCTTCCATGCAAACCATGATTAGCTTCTACAAATTACATTCCCTGCAAGTTGTGTGTGTATTGTTCATGCTATTGTACAAACACATAATATATGCGGCATAAGTTTCTGGGTAAAACCTCTGGGCAAATGATTGTAATGTAATGCAACATAATAACATGGAAATACAGCTCAAAGTGATGCAGAAACCTCCAGCTGTTAAAACTCACACCTCCGCTGCGGAAAATTAGGCACTAAATTGCACGTGTCGGGCGGGGCCGGTAACCCAAAAAAAGTCCGAAAATGGAAACACTGACACACTGTGCTGGGTGTCAGGCGCGGCCGCGCCTCGATTAAGACGTTGCCTCATAGCGCGTCGATCAATCACCACCAAAAGTATTTTCCCTTCCTTCAATCCCTTTCTATCTGCATATAGCTTACTTTTATTGGACGCCCTTTCAGCGGCTCATTCCAGTCATGGTCGGCAGCATTCTGCCCGAAACCCACCTGCCAGAATGCGGCGTAGGTTAGCGGCCAGCCGGAGCGAACCACAGCTGTCGTGGAGCGGCTCTCATGACAGATTGCAGACGTGGGCCAGCGAGTTTAGGACAGGACCCCACAGACACCAGTCACTCAGTCTGTCCCTGGGATGAAAGCTGCCCACAGGAAACCCAAGCCTCCGTGCTGACTGACAAGGTTGGGTTTTGACTTTGAAACCCAACACCTCGAAGACTGTTCCTCCAGCCGCCGCAGTTGTATTATTGCACCTAGGGCTTTGTGCGAGGGTCATCGGTGTTCATAAGACCAATAAACTCCTTTTTTATCACCTCCCTTTTGTGTCCCACCAGTCATCCCCAACAGCACCAAGCAGGTGGAGGAGGAGAAGAAGTTTCACGACTGTGCTGACCTCTTTCAGGCTGGTTTCCAGAAGAATGGGGTGTACACTGTTCACATCAGCAGCCAGGAGACCAAAAAGGTGCCCCACATGTTCCACAAAAACATCCCAAAATTCAGAGAACTTTATGAAGACCATACGATTGGTTAGAAATTCCTGGAGAGACTATTCTGGGTTGGGTTGGTGGTCCTCGGTTTCTTATCAATAGCTACTATATTCTAGAATACACCTTTCTGAAGAAATATTCATGAAAAAGTTACTCGTATGAATAGTTCATATCTTTCTTCACTTCTGTTGATTGATCCTGATAATTGGCAGTTTGGAATCCCTCCACGTCAGAGGAAGGGATGAAACAGGTGTTTTCGACTTCAGTAGGGTGCTGCCAAACCTGAGATGGATGGTCCAAGGTTAGCTGGGGCGGTGGCAGAAGTGAGTCTGTGAGGAGAGAGGATGGAGTGAATAAGAATGAAATCAATAGCCGGCCAGGGGCGAGAGGTCGAGAAGGAGGGGGCTGGGGGTCCCGACGTCTGGTTGCCACAGCGGTCCTGTCGGAGGTGCTTCCTTTAATTACACCCAGACTGGTGTGTGTGTTTTCAGCTGGGTTGGGCTGAGGTGAGAGGGATCCCCCTCCGAACCGACCCCTAGCACAAAGAACCACCGCAGAGGGGCCATAGGTTCCCCTGTTATCGACTTACATGAGGCCAGGGGCTCTGTATTACACCCAGGTGTCCACCAGCACCGGGGCTTTGATCTTTTATTCCTCCCATCTAGCTGGAGGTCTTGGAGAAGAAAGCGGGTATCAATGAAATCTTGTAGAACAAGCAGAAAGGTTCCATATTCCCAGGAGCCTCTGTGTGAGTGTGTGTGATTGGAACTGAGGAGCGGTGATTGAAGTACAACGAGTCGGCCCTGCCAGACATCACAGCTGTTAGGGTTTTGGTGAGGTTGCCAGAGCTTGTGCAACGGCTAACTTTGTGCTGTGTTTGTGTATGCATGTGGCTGTGTGTTTGGCTCAACAGGTTTACTGTAACATGGAAAGTGCTGGAGGTGGATGGACGGTGATCCAGCGCAGGGAGGACGGCAGCACGGACTTCCAGAGAACGTGGAAGGAGTACAAAATGGTGAGCGCCACTCACTGCCAACTCTCTCTTTTAGCTTTTGTGCACGAACATTCGTCACCGTCCAACAATAATAACAGTCAATTTCAGGGAATTAGGGGCTGATATGCGTGGCATGTTCCTTTGAACGCTTTATTTCAGTTTGCTTAATCTCGGCCGGCACTTGGACGGGAGGTGGAAGATTACTGAGCAAATTCAAATCCACTGCAGCGATAAATCTCAGGACAGTTTTGTTTTCCGATGGCACTTTCCTGCTACATTAACTCATATAGTCTCTCCGCTGATAAATGCGCCATCAACCCAGCCATCCAACTGGAAGCACATCTATCAGAATAGCGTGAAACGTAAATTAAAGGGCGTTGGATGGCGTTGCCAGCGTTGGGCCAACCCACTAAAGAGGTAAAGACAGGAGCCGCGCCTCTGGCTAGCGGCGCTGAAGGCAACGTGGCCGACCTCCAGTCAGAGACTGAAACAGGGGACGTCCACTGGCACCAGCTGGACAGCCCTCGTCATGCGAGCTCCTGGCGAGATGGCCGCAAGACTGACAGGCCTGTTTCGGGAAAACAGGCCGATGCTTTATCTTCGCGTCGTGGGACGTAAGCCAGCTCCCCTCCGAAATGTAAATACCCCGACTTTTAAAGTGCTGATGTATACAGAGCCATTAGCGTTCCGGGGCCCATTTTTTTCACGTGATGGACGAGACACTAAACAGGGAAAAAGTGAAGAAGATGGGAGTTAAGATTGTTATTTACACTGGACCACACAGTCTGGGTGATGTTTTGAAGGCTCTTCTGCGTGTTGTGGCATTTGTGGGAGAGAACTTCAACCTTGTAAGCCAAGGTGCAATAAAACCGGAGGCCAAGGTTGGCGTAAACAAATGTTGTAGGGTGCCTAATCAGAGGCCAAATGAATTTGGGCCACGTCCGATGAGTTTGTCCGATGCTACAGGACGTGCCTCGGACGAGAAGAATGCCTCGTATTTACCTAATCCTGTGACAAGTCGGCACACAAAAACAAAAGTGTTGGCTTGCCAGTAACTTTTATTGGTTTTATGGAAATGCTTTCATTGTCAAAAGCACTCCGCTTCCCATCTGAGCTGGTGCATGACTTGTCCAAACTTCGTCGTCCTTATAAACAAGGCAAGGAGGCCACGTTGCTGAAAGCAGAATGCAGCAATAGCTGGAGCTTTTAGACCGGTTGCGCCAGCCAGGATGAGAGGAGACCAGGTCCTCATCTGGTCCTAGTTTTCACTGTCATAAGCCCACATGCACCTGCTCTGGATTATGAAACTTCATTGGGTCTGTGGAGATGAATTGCCTCTGCAATGTCTTCATTAGAGCTCAGGACCAATCAGGACACCAGCAGAATGGACTAATGAGCGGTGGAACTTAGAACATAGAACAAGATAGAACATTCAGCAGCTGCTACGCTGAGTAACAGGACAAAGTGGACTAAGAACAGTCAGTGGCGGTTTTAAAATAACTGGTGAAGTCAAGCTTTTATCCATTAAGACTTTTTGCCAAAGTCCAGCCCTTTTTACATTTTAAGGATATTGTGATGGCCATACAGGCCTTGAATTATACAATGCTGTCTGGTTTGGTCTGTCATTGTTATCACGACTAGAGTAGTGTGACATATTACACCAGTTTTGGCTTCACTACACCGGTTGCCAGTACATTTTAGAGTACAGTTTAAAATCATCCACATGTTTTTAAGGATCTAAATACACAGGCCCCAACATATCTAGCTAACCTTTCTAAGTATCTTTGAGATCTAATGGCAATGCCATTCTAGGCTTAAAGCTCATTCATTCTCTATAGCATTCCCTGACTTTTATAGTTTACTGTCCATGTCCTTTCTATATATTGTTTTTTTTTGCATTTTATGTTTTTAAATGTTTTTTTTTTTTGTACAGCGCTTTGGTACAGTGGAACCGCTGCTTAGTGTGCTCTAGAAATAAACTTGACCTTTTCTCTTCTTGTCCTCCTCTCCATTCCAGGGTTTTGGGAGTGTGTCGGCAGAACATTGGCTCGGAAATGAGTTTGTGTACCAGCTGAGCAACTCCAGACAGTACGCTTTACGAGTGGAGCTCACAGACTGGGATGGGCACAAGGCCTTTTCCTTGTACGATCGCTTCTACATCGGCAGCGAAAAACAAAACTACAGGTATGGACACTTTGCACACAGTGAATTTTTTCATTCCAATGTGTGATTGGATTATCGGACTGGAAAGTGACCAGGACAAAATAGTTGGACATTTTCTCGTCCATGGGGCCCAACACTTTGCACTTGTCCTTCAGGTTTAAAAAATAAAAATTGTTCTCGCTGCTCAAGTGTCCAAAGTCCGTAAACCCAAATCACTCCTGATTTGCAGCCTAATGGTTTCATGCAGAATCATGTCAGCAGTGAGTGCACCGACATGACCCGCATGTCATATTTCATTTGCCGAAGCCCTGATGATTACATGCTGACAGCACAAGTTGTGCGTTTCTTCGTTTTTTTTTTTGTTTTGTTTCTGCGCTCTTGGAAGACGAAACCTCGCTAAGTTTCACTCGCTAAGTGTAACTTTTTAATCGGATTTCATGGATAAACCTGTTGAAAGCGATCTGACAGTCACATCGTTAATTGGACAAAAAGCTGCGTTTGCAAAAACCCTCTACACTTGTGCTGCAGTACACAACACAAACGCAAAAAAAGCCAGAATGCGCTCATAAAGTCAGTTGCTGAAACTATTTTTGTACCATGCATTCTCTGCCACAAAGCGAAGTGGAAATCACATCAGCTTCTCGATCTTTATAAATAGCTTTCATTCTCTCCAAGCGGTGCGGTGGGATAATCATGCATTGCTCCTTGGTGGAACGCTTGCCAAAGCGAACCTTTGCTCTATACCTCCAAACATCCCGGGACAGGAAGCAGCCACAGAACGCCAGCGTTGCGTTGGCCCCTCCGAGCGCTGGCCTTTAAATAGCCCTGCTGGGGGTTTCATAGGCTTGCGTTCAGCAAGCAGAGGTCGAGATTTAGGGAGGAGGGCACAGCCCCGCCCTGGTTATGCTTGGAGCTCGGGCAACGGAGAGTTTACAGGTGCACACACCGTGTCTCCACGAGCCTTGTCAGGAAAACGTAACATACATGTATGTATGTGTGTGTGTATATATATATATATATATATATATATATATATATATATATATATATATATATATATAAATATACACACACACAAATTTGCATCTATGCATTAGAGAAACCACATTGGATCTTTGGGGGCTTAAAGCATTACAGCTCAGAAGTACGTCCATTTATCATGAATGTTGTGGACGTTCGCCAGTTGAGAATTGGCTGCTCGGCTGCCAGCGGGAGAAATTACTTATTTTTCCAAATAAAAAAAGTCAAATGTAACAATCTTTCCCTTAAATCAGGAATAAAGGATAAAATGCCACATTTTAGAGAATTTCTCTTCATTATGTACAAGCAGGAAAACTGAATCAGAGTTAAACTATTTTCCAGTTTAACAATGTTAAAAAACATTTTTGTAAGCAGCAGCCTGTACGTTGAGATTGGATTGAATGTCACATGGTATTTATTTAGTGGGTATTACGGCAGCAGGGCAGCGTGGGATTTGTGGCATTTGAATGTGTTTTCCTGTTTCAAGGTCCTTGGGGGATTTTTTTTTTTTTTTTGGTATCCCATGAACTTCAGATGCAATTTCTTCAACACAAAAATAAATTTCAATAGCGCCACAGTTCTAAAAGCAGAGAGCATCCCTACTGCGACCTGGCACTATCTTCAGGGCTCTATAGCGTCGGTAGAACAGAGGGGATTTAAGGCCCAGCCTTAGCGGCGACTATGTGGAAAGTAGCTCTTTGTGCTGCTGTTTTTCGGTGGAACCAGTTTGACATTCGTTTGGGATTGAAGCAGATGTTAACCTGCTGTTTTTCACCCGTAGGTGCTGGGTAAGGTAAGGTAAGGTAGCCTTGTGAAGCTCTATGCTGTAAACATAAAAAGCTGTAGTCGCAATGCCTTTACCACACGCTAGCAGTGTTAGAGTGTTGAGCCTTTGTCCTTGTGCACATACGTGTGCTATAAAATTGATGCATGGTCGATGTGAACCGCCTGAACGCAGAACTGGAGTCTTAAGTGGGTTAAAAGGTCACATTTCTGCACGTGATATAGTATTGTAGGGGGAATTACACAATTTAGACTGCTCCGAGTTTCTTTTTTAGATAATAGAGCATTTCAACGAAAAAGCTTTCACATTATGCTGTGTGCCCCACCAGGGGTTGGGAATTGATGTATTGATGGCCAATGATTAACCAGCCAGTAATAAAGACTTTTAGAACATCAAATATAGCAGTTACCCAAATTCACACTTTAAAAAAAAAAATGCATCTGAACATGTCTTGTTGTCCTACACTGTTACTATAGGCAAAAACATGTATTAGCAGTATATTGCGGCGGAAACCGTATTTTGTAATGAGTGTATTTATGATGAACCATGGCATGGCTTAATGGACCAGGAAAGTGGAAAGATGTGAGAAGGTGACCAAAGCAATAATGGTTTCCTTCTGGACCTGTTGACTGTGTAACCATTCTATGATTGAATTATGACATGTATGTAATCCTCTGATTGGAGACTTAAAGTCAATCTTTTTTTTATTACGAAAATGATGCATGTTCAGAAACCACCTTCAGTAGAAACCATGCGAGAAACCACAGGGTAAACAACCAAAGCCCTTCTAACAATCTGCTTATGCAGTTTACAGGTTTTGAATCCTGCAGTGTCTCAGAGTGCAGTTCAAATCAGATGGATTCTAGTCGTAATTGACTTAAATAATCAGTTTTGTTATGATGTCACATTGGCAGGTCACGTTGGACTCAAAGTCTGCTTGTACTGCCAAGTACATGATACATTCAGTGCATAATCTTGATTTAATAAGCTACTTTTGAAGGTCCTGCAGTGGAATGGAAATGTGATATTGATATGTGGAATTTTTTTAGTCCTCTGTCGTTGAGATTTTTAGGGCCGCGGTGCTGGGAAATGAGCATTATTGCCTTTGTGTGGTGTAGAGTAGGTGATGCTGGGAAATGGTGTCCTCTCTTCAGCGTTGGGGAGCGATGAAGATGAGAACTTCTTCGCAGAGGTCAAGAAGGGAATTTCCTGAGCTGGCATGGACACTCGGTGGTCCACATTGGATGGGGTTGGGTAAACAGGGAGCCTTCAGGAGGTCACCGCTGGTCACACGCCACATCTCAGTCATTCGCTGTTGTACAAGTCGGCCCGAGATGGAGATGTCTCTCTTCCTCTATCTCTTAGTTGGCGCATTTGTTTCTAGTTTTCATCTTTTCATATTTCATATTGAGCATTTCATTGAGAGAAGAGAGGAAAAATAAGCAGGGGGAAACGTTGTGAAGAGTGTGCGCGCTGAGAAAAGGTTTGGACGGTCGAATTTTACAGCGCGATGTGGGAGTTTGATGCACGAACAAACACACCCAAGGTTAAGCAGCATTTCTCAAGCCTCCCGAGGAGAATTGTGCTGCTCTGTGTGTTTGTGCACCGTGGCTTTACATCTTTATCCAATATCCCGCTCCCGCTCCGAACCCAGCCAAACCCTAAACCGAGGATTTCTCCCTACCGTAAAGGAGAGCTCCTCGACACCAGACAGATGTCGCAGCTGCGTTTGATGAGGAATTTTGTGAACACCGCCTGCCTGAAGGTGAAATGTAGGACAATGTAATAAGCCACTGACCCACTTTTGGACTGAAATTCACACAACGTTACCCACTCAGACCAAATGATCTGGGGGATTCAAATATGACTAAATAAGTAGGATGCAAGCAGTGTGTTGCACAACAACAATCTTTAGCATGGATGGACATTTGAAATGCATGTGCTGCATTTGTTTTCAGATACTGTGTTGACCTCAGTGTAACACAGTCCCCTATTTTTTTATTTTTCTAGACCTAATCCCTTTTTTGTAAGCATTTTTTCACAGGGTAGGCTGTTGGGATGAAATAACCTGAGCAATTCATATTTTAGATTAGCACATTTAAGTGAAGTCACAGTAAAGTAAAGTGCAAATAAGTGCAAAATAATCATCATTGTTTTATGTGTTTTGGAATAATGTTTATTAGTTTTAGATGAAACCACCACGTGTCTGACAACACTGTTAAAAAATCTCATACACCCAATATATTTGGCCCAATACAATAATTCAGTTTTAGCCATTCAAATGTCCACTATCCAGGTCAATTGGAAAAAGAAGCCTTTCCCAGGAATTACTACTGAAAAGATCTTCAGTCCATCACATCATGAACATCAACACACATGACCAACAATGGCAATTTAGCTTCGCCAATTAATCTGCACCCATCTAACATCTTGAATGTTTTTAATGAAAAACATTGGAATAAACAAAGGTGTAGGAAGTGAAAATATATACTGAACTACGCCCCCTAATCAGCAGTAAGTGCTGCTAAATATAAACACACTCTCAAAATATTCACAAAGTATTAAATACATTTTTTTAGAATGTTTTTTTTTTATTCAAACCCACCAAATCTTTCAACACTGCTTCTTGACAATTTGTAGTTTGGTAGGAAGAAAATAGCGTCAACATGAAGCTGCTCACCCAAGTATGGGTTAAATAATCATGTGGCAATAATTTTTTTTTTCCCAAAAGTGCAATACATCAGCACAGCACACAGCCACGCCTCATTCAAAAAGCACCATTTCAATCAGCAGGATAACATGGGCAAAATAATTTCATATTGAAAGCATGGTGTCGGGCGATCAAAGTAATTTGCTGGTGGATGGTGCAAGGCTAGGTGTAAAATAGGGCCCTGGGCCTTTGAGCTCCACAAGTCGAACGCCATTCACTCAGATTAAATTTGAAAGAGGTTAATCACCGTTATAGCTGATCAAAGAAGACAGGACCGAATATTAGACTCACAGTTTATTATGAGTGTGTGACCATACACATAAGCAGGTCACCCCAACACTCACCTGCAAGCAGCAGTTCTTTGGAAACGGCCCTTTGGACATGTTCATTAACCTCAGCAATGGACCTGGGTGATGAGGTCAGCAAGGCAATGAGTGGCAGGTAAGCAGCAGCACGTGCCTCAATTCATGAAAAGCTGCGAAGCGGCCGGTCACGGGCAAAATCAGGGTCATGTTTTGGGGGACACGTCCTCTTGTGAAAAAAAAAAGCTGTCTTACCACTATTAATACCACATGTTACTGTTTTTTTGGCCTTGCAAAAAAGCTGAGGGGCAGGACATTACTTAACAAGGTGGTGTGAACACATTAGTACATTTGCTTTAGACCATAAAGCCCAATGGCTCTTCTGTGGGGACATATGGACTCCATGAATGCAGTGATCAGACAGTCGTTTGGATATACTTCACATATGGTTTGAATGGTTCTAGATGAAACCGCATAGCGCGGTCACGGATCAGGAGAAACATCGCTGCTTCAATTACACGACCTGAATCAAAACATGAAGCGGCAGATGGAAAAGATGGACTTTTGAGAGGATACTCCCACCCACACACACCCCCTTCCCGGAGGGCTCTGCACTTATCTTGTTTTAGTTCGAGTGTGACATCGGTGCCAGAAGGAGAAATAGCTATTCATGATAGTTCTGCAAGATTTCTGTGAGGAACCAAGCTCCATTGAAATATGTATAGAACTTCACACCAGCACTTGCAATGACATGTCTTGAAAATGTGCAAAGCATTGCTGTTGCTTGGTGATTGGATGTAAAAATGAGCACAAATGTGGTTTTTTTTTGTTCCGTCACGTGAGACTGAAGAACCAGTGGGTTCATTTAATTTTCCTGGAAAAACCATCGACACGACTTCCTGGTTGGGCCAAACATTGTGGTTGGTGAATGGTGTCGATGACTTCTATAGGGTGCTCTCCTCATCGTCCAGCCTCTGTCCTCCACATTAGCCTTTAAAGCTACAGACACCAAAACAGCGCGTCCTTGGAAACCTCATTGTGAGACTGGATCAAAGTGGCTGTAATTCTGCACCACGGCTGAATTTCAGACAGAGACTCCTGAAATATCCCCCAAACTTGAAAAAAAATCAAGTCAGGGGACCTTTAAAGTAACAATTTAACATTGCAGATATTAATAAAAATGTTTTTTTAAAGCTGTTGATGTGTCAAATACTTCAGCATCAAAAGTCAAGGTTGATGTAGAATCATTTTGGCAGCTTTTGGAAAATTTGGGAGTAAAAGAAACATTTAAGACCCCTTTTAAAACCCACAAAGATAACATACCCCTTAATGTCTACTTCTTTTTGTTAATGTATCTACTGCCCGTCATCCTTAGCCTACAGGCCCAGACTCCAACTGCATGTATTTATTTCTGCATTATAACATTTATTTAGTTACTTAATACAAAAGATGTGCTGTCACTGGAGCCGATTCTTGTAGTGTAAAATACATTTTGCAACGGTTAATTCACTCACAGCTCTTAAATTCTTTCTCTTTCTTTTTGTAAAAATGATCTTTGCTATGTCCATGGCCCTTGACTCCAATAATCTAAAAACATATTAATGTTCTGTTGATGCGAAAAATTGAGGAAATAAAGTGAGCCTTTGCCTTATTCCCCTAATTTATTTATTTTTGGAAAAGCCAACATCTAAAGGAGAACCCCCCTGTAGCAGCTCTTTATGATTGGTGTTATGGTGTTATTATTATGGAACCTCAAAGCCAGAGGACCACCTCTACAACCCAGAAGGGGAGTCAGAATGTGCCTCAGAGCGAAATAACGATGAGAAATGTTGGCGTTGCTGCTGGCTCTCACCCTTTCTAAATGTCACATTTCCGGTGATCAAGGAAAGCCTTACAAACCACGGTCTCTTCTGATTACCAGGGAAAATTATGGATGGCTGGACACCAAGGCCTCTTCCCTGGGGGTGTCATTGTGCAAGGCCGCATAAATCTTGCTTCATTCCGTTTCTGTGGTGGTGGTAGTGGGGAGTGGGTTTGTCCATAGAATTACGAATTCTTGCAATGTGCACTGGCCACTCTTCATTTCTAACGTTTGTTCTGGTGTAGCCCATCAGATACAGGCAGCGGCCGGGCCTGAAGGGGGTTTGTGGGGTCTCCGTTGACAACTGTGCAGATGTTTGACCCCTGGGTGACATTAGCCCTGCGGCTGCGTATGCAAAACACGAAGTTGATGGAAGAGTAACGTAGACACACATTAAGACAGAATACGTTCTTGTCCCGCTCACTGACTCGTAACATAGCATAGCGTAGCATGGTAGCGCTACACGGAACAATTGCTACAAGGTCGCAAGGTTATCAGCCGCATCCAACAGAATTCTCATTATGTCTGCAGTTATTTAAGGGGTTCATAAGGACGGGACGTTGTTAATTAAGTTACTTCAGACGTCAAAGTTTAAACATGGATGACATTTTCAACTCTGCATCTCCCGGATTTTCTTTTTTTCTTTTTCTCTTGTCTTCATCACTGCAGGCTCTTTTAGGATTTTACTTTCAAATGTATGTATATTAAATATTTATTATTGTTGTTTAAAAATGACCATTGAAAGCATTTGTAATTGAAATACCCCCCATATATAAATATCCAGCTCACATAGATCCATATTTTATTATGCCATGTTATGAGCTGTATGCTGTATGTCAGCTATATTTCAAAATGGTCCATGTGCAAGCAACTTTGGTCTGGAACAGGTTCGTTCAGCAAGCTTCATAAAAGTTGACAAAGTGCAATGTACCTTTTTTCCTCAAATGACTTTTCTTTGAAAATTAATAAAGGACATTTGGCAGCTTAACATTAAAAAGTTTTTTTTTTTTCTGTCTCTTTAACAAATGTAGCGTTAAGTTCTGTACAGTAGGCTATGAATGCAATTTTCTAGTACCCATCTGCAAACAACAGTTATGGTAAAAAAAAAAAGTCATTTTGCCAATTCAATTTCCCCCTTCTTTGCAGTTTTTTTTTTTCTTTATGAAAAGCCAAACGTTGTGAAATGAGATTTATGGCACTTGCACTGCCCTTGTCCGTCCCTATTAACAGCGATAGTTTTCAGGAAATGATTCGGAGTTGAAATGGACCATGTTTCATTTGGGTGTTCTTCGCTGGCAAGGGCTTGTGGCGTTGTTCCTTGGCTCTGCACCCCGGGATCTTAGAGGAGCCAGCGTGAGCTGGAGTTTGACAGTGAAGCTTAGCGAAGGCGAGTCCCCTCACTTAATGATCGAGGTGGTGGGTTACTGGAGGATGGGGGGGGGTCAAGTTTTTATTTTTTTTTTTAATCCAATGGCAGCTGTGGGACAGAACGTGCGATTGTTGTGGGAAACAGGTACAGTTTCAGTTTCTTTGTTTTTTAAGTTGGAGCATGAGTCTAAATGCTCCACCAAATTGAATAAAGACATGATAAATATTAACAGCATTCTTGGTTCTAACAAGTAGCACTGGCTGCCAGTGCAATAAGTGAATTTGGATTGATAAGACATCAGAAAACAAGTCAGGATGTCTCAAATGTCCAAGTCCAAAGTCCATGTCCAGGTTCTACTCAATACTAAATTTGAGCTGAAAATAATACCAACTAGAATGGCCAGTGCTATTTATATATTTGGTGCAACGATATAAAAGCAATACAGTCCAGCACTGTTTAGAAATGTTGTGTGTGCTGACATTCACAGAAGTCTGGCAGCTCGCAGTGTACTGAATCCATGTCACAGCGAGGGTCTGAAGGGGTCATTTGTCTTGTTGTAAATGTAACCCAAACCCCAAATCCACGGCTGTTTTTAATGGGCTCACCGATGGGTTAAAGCATAGATAAAATAGCACTTGTCAAAAATATAGGTTGTAAGCGGTGGTGAGTTATGAATATGGCATCCTAGAATTAATTGTAGGTCACACGAACCGATTAACACAATCAGATAACGTCTCCGGGAAGCTGTGCTAAAATAAACACACCACCCCAACCCCCACCTCCAGGGGTTCACCTCTGTCCACCCTGCTAGGGTCATCACGCAGGGGTTGCAGAGCCTTCCGTACAACTGCAGGTATTTAAGTCCGTCTGGCTGGAGAAGCCCGCTGATTTACAGGTTCCACATGTGCGGGTCCAACGGACCGGCTGCCTCTGGATTTATGAGCGTGTTCAGTCCTCACGGAGGGGCAGACAGAAAGAAAAAGCAATTGTAAGCAAGAGAAGAGCGGGGCTGGGAGGGGTTCATCATTTGTCCAGACGGCAATGATCTAGACAGTCCATGTAGTTCTGAGGCCACCTTCATCCCCCATGTCGGAAACGGAGTACATCTGTAATAATCTTTTGCCCTCCGGTCCTGTTTCCTCGGCCTGCGTAGGATTTATTTGTATTATTTGTAACGCGAACCGGGACCAGAACAAGAGAGACGTGTAGGAGGAAACGAGAGACCTCGGTGCGGTGGGACGCAGGGAGGCAGGTAAGTTCCTCCGCGTTAATCTGCGAACGGGGACGGCGCGAGCCGCAACACCACACTGATGTTGTCGTTCGCGTATTAAGACACAAGACAGGGCAGGACAGAGTGACAGGAAGGAGTTCAGGTATCGGGAGAACAGAGAGGACAGGTACGGTCTTACTGGGAGCGGGTTTTCGGAGCCGAGTCGAATGGCGTGCGTCATTCAATGACTGAGCAATTGGCAGCTGCTCTCCAGCCTATTATATAGGAGTCACGTTACCTCGTTTCCGTGTTACTCCCGGTCACATGATTGGATCATGTGACAGTACCCCCCCCTCCAGGGCCGACCCCCGACGGCCCCGGAGTGGCGGCGGTACGCTGCCGGTACTCAGCCACCAGAGACGGGTCCAGGATGAAACGACTCGGGATCCAAGACCGTTCTTCTGGTCCATAGCCGGTCCAATGCACCAGGTACTGGACCCCCCGACCTCTGCGGCGCGAGGCAATGATGCGCTCCACAGTGTAGGCGGGTCCCCCGTCGACGATGCGTGGCGGTGGCGGATCCGGAGCAGGAGGATGAAGCGAGGATCGGACAAAGGGTTTGAGTTTACTGACATGGAAGACTGGATGGACACGGATGGCAGGAGGGAGTTGGAGACGGTATGTGAGGGGGTTGATCCGACTGAGGATCCGGAATGGTCCGATGTATCGAGGGGACAGCTTGTGTGACTCAGTCCTGAGACGTAGGTCTTTGGTGGACAGCCACACCCTCTGTCCCACTCGGAAGTGCAGTCGACGAGGGTGCCGGCGATCGTGCTGGGTGGACATCCTTCGGGAGGCGATGAGGAGGGCCGACCGCGCCGATTTCCAGGCCGTTCGACAACCGCGGATCATCTGACGGGCCGAGGGGACCCCACCTGCAGGCACCTGGTGCGTGAAGATGGGGGGCTGATATCCATGGCAGATCTCAAAGGGACTATGGCCGGTGGCGGAGGAGATTTGCAGGTTGTGGGCCAGCTCCGCCCACAGGAGAAACCCGGGCCAAGTGCGTTGGTGTTCGGACGCGAAGCATCGCAGGTATCGTCCCAGCTGTTGGTTGGCCCTCTCCACCTGACCGTTGGTCTGGGGATGGTAGCCAGAGGAGAGGCTGCAGGTGGATCCGATAAGGCGACAAAACGCCTTCCACACAGCTGAGACGAATTGGGGTCCCCGATCAGAGACGATGTCTTGGGGGAACCCATGGAGGCGGACCACGTGTTGAAGCACGAGGTCAGCGGTTGTGGCAGAGGACGGTAGGCCGGGCAGGGCGACCAAGTGGACCGCTTTGGAGAAACGATCCACTATGGTCAGGATGGTGGTCATACCACTAGCTTCAGGGAGGCCGGTGATGAAGTCCAAGGCGAGGTGGGTCCAGGGGCGATGAGGAATGGGAAGGGGACGCAGGGGCCCAGCAGCCGGAGTGTTGGGAGTCTTGGCACGGGCACAGACATCACATGCATCCACGTAGGCCTGTACGTCCCGTCGTACTGAAGGCCACCAGAATGCTCGGCGAATGAAGGAGAGGGTCCGTTGGCGTCCTGGATGGCCTGAGAGGACGGAGGAATGGCCCCAATGCAGTACATCGGGCCGGCAGGTATTTGGGACGTACAGGCACCCGGGTGGGGTGTTGTCTGGGCCAGGGTCGGATGCCTGTGCTGCCCGGACCTTCGTCTCGAGGGACCACCGGAGAGGGCCTAGGATGCGATGAGGAGGAAGAACGGGTTCGGGGTCAGAGGATGGTGAGTCTGGGGCGTGTTGACGGGACAGGGCATCGGCTTTCTGGTTTTTGGAGCCGGGACGGTAGGAGAGTTGGAAGTCGAACTGTTCAAAGAATAGTGCCCACCTCGCCTGGCGGGGATTGAGCTGTTTGGTGGTTTTGATAGAGATTAGGTTTTGGTGATCGGTCCAGACCAGAAAGGGGGTGTCACTGCCTTGCAGCCAGTGCCGCCACTCCTCGAGGGCCCACCTGACCGCCAGCAGCTCACGGTCCCCCACCCCGTATCGCTGCTGTGCAGGGGTGAACTTCCGCGAGAAGAAGCAACACGGGTGCAATTTCCGGTCCGGACCGCGTTGAGAGAGGACGGCGCCAGCACCCACCTCTGACGCGTCCACTTCTACAACAAACGGAAGGGTAGGGTCTGGGTGTTGAAGAATGGGGGCGGTGGTGAAATGGTGACACAAAGATTTAAATGCTTGAATGGCCTCCGGGGTTAGGCGAAGCGGACCTGGTGACGGTTTGGTGAGAGCAGTGAGGGGTGCTGCGACCGTACTGTAGCCACGGATGAAGCGACGATAGAAATTTGCAAACCCAAGAAACCGCTGCAGTTGCTTCAGCGTCGTGGGTAGGGGCCACGACGCCACTGCTTCTAGCTTCTTGGGCTCCATGGCCACACCCTGGGACGAGATGGTAAAACCCAGGAACGTGGTGGAGCGCTGGTGGAAGGCGCATTTTTCCAGCTTACAGTACAGTCGGTGGGCGAGCAATCTCTTTAGTACTGCCCTCACGTGTTGAATATGGGATTCTAGAGTGGGTGAATAAATGAGTACGTCGTCCAGGTAGGCATACACCCACCGTCCCAGCATGTCCTGGAGAGTATCATTTATGAACTGCTGGAAGACGGCGGGTGCGTTGCATAGACCGAATGGAATTACTAGGGATTCAAAATGACCAGTGGGGGTGATGAAGGCGGTTTTCCACTCATCGCCCTCCCGGATACGAATCAGGTTGTAGGCAGACCGGAGATCCAGCTTCGTGAAATACTTGGCTCCCGAGAGGGCGTCCAGGGCGGTGTTGGTGAGGGGTAACGGTGTTCGATTTTTGATGGTGATTTTATTGAGTCCCCGATAGTCCACGCACGGTCGCAGACCACCATCCTTCTTGGTCACAAAGAAGAACCCTGCCGCGGCCGGGGAGGTCGAGGGGCGGATGGTGCCGTTTTGAAGCGCCTCTGCCACAAACCGCTCCATGGCCAATTGCTCTGCCTTGGAGAGGGAGTAGAGATGTCCTTTCGGAGGAGTGGTTCCTGGCAGCAGATCAATGGCCATGTCGCCTGGTCGATGGGGAGGCAGCTGGGCGGCTTTGGCTGAACTGAAGACGGTGGCTAGGTCATGGTAACAGGAGGGAATGTTGTCTAACACTGGAGGACTCGGTTCTGGGTTCGTGGAGACAGACGAGGAGGGTTGTGGCAGAAGGCAATGGTGATGGCAGTGCGCTCCCCACTCCAACACCATGCCCGACGACCAGGAGAGATGGGGTTCATGTAGGGACAACCAGGGGAACCCGAGGAGGAGTGGTGAGGTGATGATCTTGGTCACCAGAAATTGGATTTTCTCCACATGGGAGTCCAGCCGGAGTTGCAGAGGGACCGTACGGTGAATGATGGGTCCTGCGGAGATAGGATGACCATCCACGGAGGTTATTGTGAGAGGACTTGGGAGGAGTTCCAGGGGAATGTGATGTTGTCGGATGAAGGAGTGGTCTATGAAATTTCCAGCCGCCCCGGAGTCCACAAAGGCTGTGGTGGAGATGCTTCGCTGATTACATTCCAGGACGGCCGGGAGAGTGAGTCGGGAGGTCGGTGGCATCAGATGTGGAGGAAGGGGCCTAGATGGCCGTGCCGTGCTGATCTGCTGGGTGTCCCGTCTCCCCGGACGAATAGGGCAGGTCAGGCGGATGTGTGAGGGGGAAGCGCAGTATGCACACAAACCCTCCCGAAAACGCCGTTGCTTCTCTTCAGGCGTGAGGGTTGTCCGTCCCAGCTGCATGGGTTCCCCCCTATGGTCTGGAGGAGTGACGGTGGGCTGAAGTGGTGATAGAGGCGGTCGAGGGGTCTGATGCAGGGTCGGAATGGGGGCCGCAGTTTTCGGGAGAGCCAGCAGATGGCGATCAATCCGCATTGCGAGTTGTATGAGGGCCTCATATGTTGCTGGCATCTCCCGACTGACCATCTCACCCCGAATTCGTGGGGCCAGTCCCTCATAGTACATCATCCGGAGGGCGTGGTCGCCCAGCGGAGTCTTTGCAGCCAGGGTCTGGAATCTGGCGGTAAACTGGCTGACCGATGAGGTACCCTGGCGCAGATGGTAAAGCTGTGACGCGACGTCTTCCACGCCGTCCGGATGACAGAAGGTGAGTTTTAATTCCTCCACGAATTCGGCATACGAGAGGGACGCAGAACTGGGGGAACTAATTCGCGCAGCCGCCCACTCTGCGGCGGAACCACCGAGCCGGGTTAGTAATAAGGCGATTCGGGACCGGGCACTGGGGTAGCGGCTAGGCTGTAACTCGAAAATCAACGAGAGAGCGGTGAGGAGCACCTCGCCGCTCCCCTCGGTCCCGTTCCAGCGCTCCGGGAGCGGCAAACTGGGTTCGGGAACCGCGGGGGGGCGAGGGCTCTGCGCCACGCTCGCCGCTTCATGGTCTCGGTGCGCGGCGGTCACTTCCTGAACGCGCTGCCGCAGGAAGCGAACCTCCTGCGACAGACTTCCAAAAAGATTCTCCTGCCGCGCTATCCGATCGCACAAAGCAGCGAGTTGTGAAGCGCGTAATTCTGGCTCAGTCATTCTGTAACGCGAACCGGGACCAGAACAAGAGAGACGTGTAGGAGGAAACGAGAGACCTCGGTGCGGTGGGACGCAGGGAGGCAGGTAAGTTCCTCCGCGTTAATCTGCGAACGGGGACGGCGCGAGCCGCAACACCACACTGATGTTGTCGTTCGCGTATTAAGACACAAGACAGGGCAGGACAGAGTGACAGGAAGGAGTTCAGGTATCGGGAGAACAGAGAGGACAGGTACGGTCTTACTGGGAGCGGGTTTTCGGAGCCGAGTCGAATGGCGTGCGTCATTCAATGACTGAGCAATTGGCAGCTGCTCTCCAGCCTATTATATAGGAGTCACGTTACCTCGTTTCCGTGTTACTCCCGGTCACATGATTGGATCATGTGACATTATTTATGCCTTGCTTCTACACACGTGCAGCCTACAAGATGGAGAATGTGATATCTGTGCATTTACACATGTATAAGTTGTCACTTTACTTATGCTTCCTGTGCTTTTGCCTTTCTCTTGACTGGGACCAGACTGTCCCTGAAGAGCCACAGTGGAACGGCAGGCAGGCTCAGCAGTCTGGTGATCCATGGCGCAGACTTCAGCACCAAAGACGTGGACAACGACAACTGCATGTGCAAGTGTTCCCTCATGCTGACTGGTGGTGAGTCTCCGTATCAGTTCAAAGGTTGCAGGGGTTTCAGATTTGATTTAGAAAGGTCGCTGCATCCTGTCTCTCACCATTGAGGAAAGCAAAGTATTCGGGTGACATTCGTATGTCCACAAAGCTTATATCTTCTCGCATGAAAATTCAGACTATTGGATGACCAGCCAAAGGCTCGGCCAGGCTCCCAGAGGAAGAACACGTTCTCAAATGGCAACGCTTCATCCCAAACCAGCAGCATGACGCCATGTTCAGCTTCAGATTGTTCAGCTTGATGCTCTCCACTATGGATCTGGCCTTTGTTTTCGCTCTTATTTCGAATGTGTATGCCAACAGTGTGCTAAACAGGGTCCTGACGTTGATTCATCACAGGATATTCAATAAAGGGGAATGTGATGGGGAATGTGTGCAACAAATGAGGAAGAGTTCCACGGGGAGAGAAACCCTGTATGAACAGATGAGGAAAGTATTGATCGATTGGGTCTTTTCAGTACTGAAAACATGACCAACCTTGCAGGAAGGTGTCCAAAGGACACCAGCAGTGCTCTTAAGCAACATCAGAGTTAGCGCATCAGAGTTGTGCCAAATTCTTGCAATCTGTGCACAACATTATGCAGTGAGAATGTTGGCATGGACGCGCCTACCCAGCTAGTGCCAAATACGGCCTACAAACATAGACACGTCTACTGTACACCTTTTCTCCAAATACCAACCCTGGCAGATGGACACCGGGCACTGCCACTCACTGTCAACCTATTTTACCCATTCTACCGTCTCTAGACCTCTCTGGAATGACAGACTAACCTGGGTCAAACCCAATACCTGGCTGCAGTAGGGGTTATGTGACCTAGCATCTCCAATATTAGCTGCAAAGAGCTGCTGTGTAAGTTCAGGCCTGACTTAGATGAGTCTTCAGTCAGTCTAGAATTATGTGGTCAAATCACCTTGAAATTCCAACTCTAGTGACTCTAGATTTGTGTTTCAGCTAACTGAAAAATTGTTAATGAATTGCATGCATTCTTTTGTTTGCGTAGGTTGGTGGTTTGATGCCTGTGGTCCGTCCAATCTCAATGGAATGTACTACGCCAAAGGGCAGCATGTGGGCAAACTCAATGGCATCAAGTGGCACTACTTCAAGGGCCCCAGCTACTCTCTCAGAGGCACTGCCATGATGATTAGGCCTACGGACTTCTCGTAGGCCGCTCTATTCCAGGGGACCTTCCAGAGCTTCAGGCTCATGCCTTTTGGCATTCTGCCCTCAATTCCATGACACTGTCACAAGGTTCACTACCTGGCCGCAAGTGACGCTTTTGCCCTGATAATCACTCCCAGGAACTGGCTGTTGCAATTCTGGAAATCCTGTCGTCCTATTCTTATCACGGAGCTCAGCTGTGGTGGGCGGTTTGGCTCTTCAGGACTTTGGAAAAAAAAACCTGGCTCTTTTTATTTTTATAGACGTGGTACGGACTTGAAGTGCCTCTCGTCTCTCGCTCCAGAGTTGCGGACTACTGTTGTGGAAAGCTTGCCTTTGATTGGAGCCGGCAGTTCCATGCTGTCTTCTCAACTCATTCGACTTGCAAAAAGGTCTCAGAAAGTTTCATTCTTCTGGAAGGTCCTAAGAAACCAACAGAGTGGAGTTGCGCAATTAAATTTGGGACTCAAATATTATTATTTTCTCATATTTTGTATTCCAGTACATTAGTGTGATACAAATGATTGTTTTGTTTTGTTTTTTGGTACAAACCTCGCAGATGAGAAATACAGGCCTGGTCTACAGGTCCTGTTGAAAGTCCTTCACGGACACTGACAATTGAGTACGGGACGTGGTCAGCGGTTCTTCTGCCAGGACATGTTGATTGTTTCACAAGTTCAAGATGTCACATTATTATTGGCCGTGACCTCTGGTGGAGGTTCATCAGCATTTATTATTGGGTGTTTTATAACCAACGCGTGCCAAGATTGAAATGTGCTACAATTCTGACCTCATGTCAGCAACCATATGAGTGCAGTTATGTGCAATATTATAGTGACGCTGTTACAGGTACAGCTGTGGGTGTGGAAGAAATCCAAAACAGTATTAGCTGAAGGTTAGAATGTGTCCGCTCAAAACCCCTAACATGGACGCATTCAAAATATTCTCCTCTCATTTTGCGGTCGGGGTGGGCAATATTATTATGAATGTGCGTATTTTCTCCAATGTGAATATCTTGAACACCGTGACGCTGCATAAATCATTTTTTATTCATCCCAATGTCTATGAATACATATGGTCAGTGTTACCAGAAGGCATCACTATACTGTCACTCTCTCTCCACATTTCTATATTTATTGTAACAGTCCAGCTTATCATATTGAGACTAATATACCAGGTTTTTTGTTTTTTTTTCATTTTCAAACATTAATTAAATTAAAAAAATTACAAATGCATAACAGTGCCACCATTTCCATTTCTTTTTTATAATCAGACAAAATCATTGAAGTTACATCACTGAAATGCATTATAAAATCATTCAGTTCTGACATTTAACACCGAAGAAGCTCTGGTCATTTAAAAACTCAATTTTCTAATCTATTTTTGTACTACTTGGTTAACTTTGTCCTACACCTTTCTTCTGAAAAATATTCTTGCACATCTCAAGCACCCCTGCTCTTTATTCAGTATGGAGAACTCACTGGCGTGCCTATTCCGCATTTGGCCTTATATATCTTTTTAATGCATCTCAGCTGAAACAAACTGTTCGGTTCAGTTCTGTGCACTGTACGCATCCATTACATAACTACCAGCATGGAACGTGTTCGAAGAATAATATGTAACTATATATGCAGGTACACGTATGAAAATGCCTCGCTGCATCTGGATTGTGTAAGACCTCAATGTGACATGTTTATTACCATACTCTGTAAATGGTGTAATTTAATGTGTATATGTAAAATAACTTTCCTGAGGAAAGCACTGTATTTTTTTTTCCGTTTCTTATCCGTATGTCCTGTGTATGTGTCAATGTGTGTGTTTATTCATCTGTAATTACAGTAAAGGCAAGTGCCTCAAGTGACTCTGCTATTGCCTTTGGTATTATCTCATCAAGCTGTAGGGTTTTTTTTGTCATTTTATTTAAACATGTTGGTCTCACAATAGACGAAATAAAGAGCATGTGATGCATTTCTCCAGCTTACGTCGATTGGGACATCTTTGGCATTGGGATATTATGTTGGCAGTATAATGCACAGAGGAAAAGTCCATGAGTCAAACCCGTGGCAACCGGTTGACCGTGGATGTTCAACGAAGTTCAGCGAGATGGTTAACAACTGGATGCCAACCTTCTCCATTTCCCTTGTTTGGACGGAATGTTTTTTGGTCTCACATTTGCTCACAATACCCCTCGCACATGAGGGCGTCGTCGCCAGATGGTGTCGAGATAGTCCCCTACCAACTAGCTCTATTGTGTTGGGTGTTAATTACCCGGTTCTCCGCAGTGACAGATTGCCTGGGTGTCAAACGATGAAGTCGGGCACCCTGGGTCCCTCTGTGACGGGTGTTGCTCAACCTAATCGGAGGTTAAACAAATGACTGCCGCTCACACAGCGGCGCTTGGCATGTCAGCGCCGCCTCTGACCCCACACCCCCGGAGGAATGCGGCCGCCATTGAAGAGGTCCTTGCGAACAATGAGAGGCGAGAGCCGGGCAGTCAGTAACAGCGATGACACGTATGTACGCTTGTGTTGTTACAGGGCGGGGGATTTGGGTCTGCACAATGTGATGCGGTAGAGGGAACGTAGACAAGATCTCTGGTGAGGTTCAACAGGTGAGGGATAATCCAAACACGTTCGGACAGGCCGTCCTCTCCACAGCCAACCCCCAAAACCCCTGGACCCCAATCGCCAACACCGCCCCCCACTTTGCTGGCCCCTGGCCGGCCATGAAGACTGAGATGGGGGTTCCTCCTGAGGGACGCTTAGACCTGGCCTACAAAGTGAATGCTGAATCCAGGCCAGATCAGATAAGCACAAATACAGTACATACAATGCAAAGAACACCAGCTCAGCATCTGGAGACTGGACACAAACAGATCTTTGGCATACATTCTCCTTTGCTCTCCGCATCTTTGGACAGTTACCTTGTGGAACATGATTGTTCCCGTTCGAAGTTCTGGTTCCTCAATGTGCATTGTATTCATAGGGTGTTTATAAGGTTCAAAAGATCATCAATGTTACAGGCTATATCAGGGATTATTGGCTATATCAGGGACACTCGGAGTTTGGTGTGGTGTGATTGAAGACACACACACACACACACACCCCTACTCTGTGGTTGTCATGTAGACTAAGATGGAGCCATTTTGAAAAATCAATAGCAAGAAATATATTTATTATTTGTTGTATCAGGAGAAAGTGAAGTGTGTTTGATGAGTGATGTCTGTTCTTCAGAGTCGCCTCTTTTTCCTTTACGGCGGCTTTGTTCACTTTTGTCATCATCAAAAGCAGCTTGATGAGACGCTCATTAACATGAGTGAATTATAAGAATTACAAGTGTTCAGTATAAACCTTCAGGACTGTTGGAAACCGTCCCCTTTGTCCAACTTAAGGTGGTGAAGAGAAGACAAGATTTGGAAAGACTCAAATCTTCACCTTTATTCCTTGTTTTATTGTGTGTGTGTGTGTGTGTGTGTGTGTCTGTGTATGCGTGTGTGTTATTACAATGTCATCTGACAGAACATCAGCAGAACATCAACTGATGCCAGTTTGCTGCTGTCTACCAGATGTCACTGACGAAAAAGAGAAACAGTTCAAGCTTTTGGACTTTTTTTGATGTGCTGACTTTTCAAAGGACATTTTTTCCTTCTGAAGTTAATTATCTTAGCTTTTATCTTAATAATCATTGATTATGTAGGATAATAAAAAAAAACATGTCCAATGGATGGAGTTAATGTTGATTTATTAGGTGAGTACAGAAAACTCAGAACCTATTTAAAGGGAACATTTTTGACACGCAAATGGAAGAAAAATTATCTATATATTTATATGTTGTAAGTCGATGCAGCCGTTCCAGACATCCATCCGTTTCTCGGCCCAGCCACTGGAACCCAAAACCTTCTCCACGTTCTCTGCTGAATTAAAAATATTAGGTGTTAGGTCAAGCATTTATTGTTAATGTGCCTTTCTTAGAAACTTTGAAATCTTCCATGGTCCGAATATGCTCAGCCATCTGTTTCATCGCAAACGCAGCCCAAATTAGGCCAAAGCTCTGGACCCTGAAAAATTTATCTTTGCTCTAAATGAAGTGAACGGTAATCTAGAATTGAAGAAATAAACACGTTTTTTGGGACGTTAATGCAATGCCCCAGATGACACGTTGCGTTCCATAAAATTACTAAAGGGTCAAAAGTAGATGATCCTGCACCATTTATTATTTGAAATGTGAGCGGCGCTTGTTGCCACGTCTCGTTGGCTGTGGAAATGGATACTCATCTGGTCACAAAGACAACCCCCCCCCCCCCTCGCCCGGATCTCGACAAAGCGTCCAAAAACAAAACTCTCCCGTGTCGCTTTCTTAAAAAAATATAAATGGATAGGAACAAAAGTGTAAACACGCCGTAAAAGTCCGGGGGAGGGGGGGGCTCCCCGGCTCGCCGCCCTCCCTCTCTTTTCAAAATTCTCAATAGGTGTTTGCCGTGATGGATGGCGTGCCACGCTGAGAGTGACACTTGATTTAGAGTTTGGTGAGAATGTGTGTGTGTGTGTGTGTGTTGCACGGAAGACCCCCGGGTTTTGGGAGAAAGTCAAACGCACGGCGCTCAGCGCGGCTTCGTCCACAGGCTGATTTACAGCCCGTGGTTCCAGGGCACCAGATGCCGCTAAATGGACGTGTTTACCCGCCGCTCTACGAGCAACAGACGCCGCGGGCCCCGGGGAGCCATGCTGTGTGGACCTCGTGCCACGTGGCCAAGTTTCCCGTGACAAATGGTCACGGTCCGTGTCGGGAAGTCGCTCTGTTTATATGTTTGTGTGACATTCCCTGTCTCTCCGTGTTTGCGAAAGACGATCTTTGCATTTTTTTGTGCTGAAGGGAGATGGTAGCTAGCTACATCGATGAAGACGAAGGCAGTTTCCATGAGTTCCGTGTTTGTTGACGGATATGTCGGGTGACGTATCGTCTGCTGTGGATTTCTTGGAGAGAAAGAGATGCTGAGGTGAAGGTTCCGAATGGCTTCTTCTGTCAGGCACAGAAGTATCGAGGGTCAGATGCAAAGTCGTTTTAATGGACGTTAAAAAAGGACTCCATTAGCTACATATTGTTGAATTATCACTCCTTTATATATTATAGAAAAATGTTATAAAAAATATTTTTTTTTGCATAATTATCCTGACAGCAGCATAGGTCTCTACAAATGAAAGTCAGGGTACATATACAGTACAGGCCAAAAGTTTGGACACACCTTCTCATTCAATGTGTTTTCTTTATTTTCATGACCATTTACGTTGGTAGATTCTCACTGAAGGCATCAAAACTATGAATGAACACATGTGGAGTTCTGTACTTAACAAAAAGGTGAAATAAGTGAAAACATGTTTTATATTCTAGTTTCTTTGCTCTGATTACTGCTTTGCACACTCTTGGCATTCTCTCGATGAGCTTCAAGAGGTCGTCACCTGAAATGCTTCTCCAACTGTCTTGAAGGAGTTCCCAGAGGTGTTTAGCACTTGTTGGGGTCCAGCTCACCCCAAACCATCTGGATTGGGTTCAGGTCCGGTGACTGTGGAGTACAGGTCTCCACTTTTTGTTAAGTACATAACTCCACATGTGTTCATTCATAGTTTTGATGCCTTCAGTGAGAATCTACCAACGTAAATGGTCATGAAAATAAAGAAAACACTTTGAATGAGAAGGTGTGTCCAAACTTGTGGTCTGTACTGTATATATTTATGCTATTTATTTTGCATTCTTGTAAATATGCTAAGCATGATAAACATACTTTAAAGCATACCATATAGCTGTGCAGAGTATAAGTCGTCTTCTTCATGAATATTACTAGTGCTGGGTATTCATCAAGGCCCTCGTTCAAATACATAAAAGAGTTTTCCAGGCGTGCAGCAGAACAGATCTACGGTCCATACATGCACCCCTGGTGGGGGGACGCAGCGGGTCGCCTGTTATCTTAAACGATTCATCTCCGGATCTGCTCCCCAGGGAGGTGGACGTTTGTGCAAGGTGCACTCCCTGATGGAGAACCTCTTTAATGACGAGGTTGAGATAGGAGAGCCTCAAACAGGCAGCGCGTAACACAACAGAGGGACAAAATGGCCGAAGACATTTTTTTCTCATTCAGATGCTACCTTGGCATTGCATTCTGGGACTTACTGACGTTGTTAAACTTGGGATTTATATCTTTGTTCTGCCCTGTTCTTCCGGTGAGCACATGCATGGAGCGGGACGGACGTGTTCACACAAGGTCACCCCGGGGGTTCCTCTTGTGAAAAAAAAAAATCCCCAAGGGTCTGTGAAGGAGAAACCAAATCTGTGAATAAGCTTTCAGAAACCATGAAACCCGAGAGACTTGGAGATTCCTTTTTTTTTTTTTCAGCAAACTTGTCTTTTACATCCCAGACAAAATCCCCAGAGACAGTCACCCCCCCCTCCTTCATTTTGCCATCTTCTCCTTTACTGCCACCTTGCATTTCATGCTATAATTGATCTGTTGCTCTGTGCACGCTACTTTATGCTAATGCAGCCAGACACATTTTTAATGGCTAGACATACTTTTTTTCTGATTCAAAACTCAGTAAATTTGCTATTAACTACATTTAAAAAGACAGAACAATTAACAACTGAGAATAAATTAGACAGCAATCAGTTTGAAAAACCCTTAGCCCACAAAATGACTATTTTAGAGTGAAAGAAGAGAGGACATCTTTGATCCTCAGTTGGAATTGTGGAATGTATGAAGTGCTCAGGATGCAACTGGGCATCTAAGGTGTCCAGAGGTACAAGCTGTAGTGTCAGTAATGTTCTCTGACCAGCAGTATGAATATAGAAGAATATAAAAGAGGAACTGAAATCATCTTAAGAGAAAAGATTCAACAATGCGGTCAAAGTTCTTCAAGGTCTTCATCGCCCATACCAGCCCGCTCAAATTTATTCTCAGGCGAGTGCAGCAAGTTTTTTTCTGCGTTCACGTCTGTGCAGATGACAGCCACGTCACGATTTTGTCTGACTGGAGGTCCAAAAGGAATGTTGCAGCCATGTGGACAATACTGACCCCGGATCAGTTTTCCCCTGCACATAACATGTTCTTTATACTGTCACCATTCCAAGCCCACAGTTCATCGCAGCAAGAAATAATGAGCGAGCACGAGCTGATTCCCTCATCAAGTGAGGACGAATTGGAATGATTTGACTTGGTGAGTTGGAAATCCTGGATTCGGCACCATTTTACTCACAAAATCAGCACTCCTCAGTGTTTTGGACCTGGTGGTAAACCGGCGCTAAGTTGTGTGTGAAGACACCGTCTCCTGGGCCTGGTGTGTTTTAGCAATTTCATGCATTATTAGAAGGTTAAGTTTATCTAAACCCGAAGTAACCGTGGTCAGGAACCTCCTGCTGTCTGGAGGAGAATCTGAACCCGGCAGAGGCTTGTGGAAGGTCCACTGACTGCACCAACGACTGCTATTAATGGCGGCCCTAAATCTTACACCAAAAGGAAAGGAACGAGAGGAGAAGCGAAAAGAAATTCTTTTTGCCCCCACCCCCCCCGAAATACCTCACCAACGCTTACAATAAATCCACGTTCTGTAGCTTGCGTGCTCCGCACGGCTCTTAATGAGATCAGCTGGATCACCCCATCCACTCGCTCTTCCTGTCATCCCCCCTTCGCCGGGGTTGGGATTTCTTCCCTTCTCCTGACCTGCGCCCACCCCGGCTAATTAAGCCCCTTCCACCAAAAAACGCTTATTTATGTGGGTGCTGGATCCGGCCGAACGAAAAGACCAGAATTCGGCTGTAGATGTCATCTGGCAGAGTCAGGGACAGGAAAAACACGCAGAGGCACACAAAGCCAATTTCAACCGTAATGAGGACAACAGGCATGTGCTGTGCAAAAATCATATATTAAAAAGGTAATGTAGGGTATGGGAGGGGAGAGGGGGACGGGTGATTGGAATGTCACTTTTGCAATCAAAAAAATGTAAATGAATGAGTCCAGCTCATGATCATTCTTTTCTTATTTTTCTTTTCTATTAAATTGCTGTCAATCATGCTAAATATACTTGACTAATTCTTCGTAAAATGCTTGAACACAAGCACCAACAATAACTTAATTAGCTTTTTTTTTTTTTCCTCATGAACATGGAAAAGGTACATAAACAAATAAATATTTGTTCAATGTAAAATCCTTCTGTGTAATTCTGTTTGCATAATTGTGCAAAATTCAGCATTGGTTGGTATAAAATGCAGTTTAAAGGTTTCTGGAAGGCATTTTGAAAATACAGTCCATAATACAGCGAAGAAACGGGTAGGGTACGAGAGACCTACCTGGATCTTGCCATGAAAAATGAGTTTTTAAGATGTTTTTTTAAAGGAAATTTAAAAGACGTCTGTCTTTTCGGTACCTTTTTTCACGGTTCCGTAATAGTCCAATAACAAAGCAGTACTGGAAACAGCCGTCCCGTCTGGTTTGGCGGCCTGCTAGATATTTCACCGGGTGCTCTGTGTGTGTTTAGCAGTTACAGTATCTACAGTAACAGTCACATTAATCATGGGCCAGTTACAATAACACTAAGCCAATTAGAGCGAACGCCAGCCCCGCTCGGCGCGCCCCCAATCATCAAGGGTCCCGAAACAGGGCACACACGAGTTTGGGGGCTGCGCAGCTACCCATGGTGGCCAACCAAAACAGAACCTCGGGAGCAGCTGCTGGCCCTGAGGAGCACTGGACAAACAGCCAGGGCGCGGAGGTAGAAAGAGGAGAGACGTTTGGTCACACGCCCCCGGGCCACAGGTGGACTTGCTCGGGCCTCCCGGGTTTGGAAGCGAACGGTGGACAGACGTTCCGACCTGGTGGGCCCAGGACGGGGTGGGGATGGAGGCAGGGTGAAGCAGAGCGACACCTGGATCGCTGGAGCGGGCAGGGCATCTGTCCTAATGATGAATGCCATTAATCAATGCAGGCCTGGAGCCAAAATGGAAACCATCTGACCCTGTGGGCCCGGGCCTGAGCTCGGCGGTGACACTCGGTCCGGCGAAACTGTGGCAACTGCGGGGAGGAGGACTTAATGAGCTTCTCACAGTAGGATGTAATCATGTACCATGAGTTCATTTGGATGGAAACAGAAACGTGCTTTTACTTTAAAGTCGGTTGGGTTTCCTTCTCGAGGAAAAATAAAGAAATGTCTGCAGGGTGTTCAGATGTGTGTGTGTGTGCGTCCTTACCCATCATGCATTTTTTTCCCCCTTCCCATCCTTCCACAGCAATAACAGGAACACCCTCTGCTCTCTCATATGCATGATTTATTCAATCAGGGACCAGTGGAGTGACATTGTTCAGGACCTGACCCTGCGCCATCAGTATTATGCAAGCAATCATCAACTGCAATTTCTGGTCATTGGCGGAAAAAATAAGCCTGTGCTCTGTGTCATCGCAGCTTCGTAGGCATCACTATTGATGTTGGTGGGACTGGTGGGACACACACACACAGACGAGCAGTTGGCGGAAGTCTGAAATTTTATGTTCTCTGACGCCCCCTGCTGACACACAGTCGTCCACCTCTTGGTGTGAACTTCAATTTCCTCATATTCACATGTAAGTAATGCAAAACTGTAAGATAAATTATCCCAGAGTCCAATTTAAAACCCATATCACGCATTATATCAGCTACATGTACATGTAGCTCTCCTTACCCATCATGCATTTTTCCCCTTCCCATCCTTCCATAGCAATAACAGGAACGCTCTCTGCTTTCTCATATGCATGATTCATAAAATCAGGGACCAGCGGAGTGACATTGTTCAGGACCTGACCCTGCGCCATCTGTGTTATGCCAGCGTTCATCAGCTGCAATTTCTGGTCATTGGCGGAAAAAATTAGCCTGTGCTCTGTGTCATCACAGCTTTGTAGGCATCACTGTTGATGTGAGTGGGACTGGTTGGACACAGATAAGATAAATCAGATAAACCCTGGTTCCTGGCAACTGCTAAACGAGGACATAGCATGAAATGAACCAGAGGGTCACCACAGCCACCACCACCGTAACATCTACAGCTTCAGGGATCTTCAAATGGATCAGTAGCATCATAATGGACACGTAATGTACACCATGATACTACATTTTGAACTGTAGGCCTTTTCTCTTATTGGACAATCACAAAGCCTGCATGGACACCAACTGCAGGCTCACTCTACCCTGGAAGGGCGTCCCTCACTGTATCACTCCTTCCCAACGTTTCTTCCTTTCTTTTTAACTCTCTCCTAGAGTTTTTTCTTGTGTGCGAAGGGTCAAGTGTGGGGGGTGTCAACTGTAGGACCTGTCAAAACCCATTGAGACACACTGTATGTGATTTGGGGCTATATGAGAAATAAATTTAGTTGTTGTAACATGCTTTATCCAGTAGGTGAAGCTGTAAGAACATGAGAGCACACACACATTCGGTCGTTCTGCGTGTGTGTCTGCGTGTGTTTGACTGGCACAGAGCAGCTGTTGCACACAATTCAGCCTGATCTGCAGCCGGGCCCTATTAATAACTTCTCATCCAAACCAAAAATTACCAAGGGAACGCAAACGTGCACAATCCACACGCGCATGCACGCGTGAATACACACACGGCGTAAATATTACATATGAACCGGATCCAGAGAACGCGCAGTCTTCCTTTCACGCTCTGTGTTTTTGGCTGAGACAAGCCTGCCAGGTGCATTGCAAGACTATCCCCTGCCTACGTCCTTGCAGAGATAGTCTTCAGGTGTCACATTCTTCCTTGGTTCAAGTTCACGAGGTTTTTCTGTTTCTCAGATGAACTCTGTTTCACGGAACTGTTTCTCTAGTTCTCTCACGCAGCAAGCAGCCCCAGGCCCTTTATTTATCGCCTATCAAAGCATATTTTGCAGGTTACACTCCGCTTTATATGCTTTATAAGGACTGTTGTCGTTTATTTTGCACAACTGCAAAAGAATTAAAGTTGCAGATATTTTGCAATGCAGCAACACTCTCATGCCGCAGTCGCTCGGCTGGTGCAAGGGACATAGTTGTGAAAATAAGGACAAAATCGCAATGAGGTGGCAATGGTAATGTGGAGCTGTTGTTCAAATCATGCTGTGATGTCATTCCGCAATGTGCCCCATTTATTAATGTATACAGTGCCAACTGTGCGCAGTATGTATAGAATAAAATTGTAATACATTGAACATGAATTTAAATGCAATTGTGAGTGAACTGAGTTTTCAGTTTCGCTGCAAGCATCAGAATAAATAGGCTGAGGCTTTACTAAATTTGATCTATGAAATTTTAAGCTAATTGGACAGTCTTCAAAACAGGGTATTTGATATCATTGTATTGCCCATATTGTGAATGGAATTACAAAATACGTTCTGTGAATATCAATGGAGTATGGCTGATTGCACTTACTTTTACATTAAAAGTTCATTTTGTGTCCAGCAAGGACAATACTGTACTGTCACATCTGCTGGGTTCTTAGAGGACTTTGTCTCCGCACAAGAAGATCCCCACGGGTTTCCTGTCCTTTCCTGTCACCCCCCGACCCCGAAACACTAGATGCCTCCAGGACAGAGCATAAGGTCTTGTTAGCTAACTAATTTATTCCCTCCAGCCCCCGCCAGCCTATTGAATGGTCTTTTAATCTGATCAGCGGCGGCCCTGTCTGGTTTTTACGTGGGATACGGTGACACCTGGCTACGCACAAAGGCTCCGATGCCACGCGTCCAGATACGTCTGGTCTTCCGTCCTGTAATCGGGACAGTGCGCAGGCTGGCCCCTGTTTAGCCCCCTAATCTAATGGCCGCCGTGGCAGGAAATCCGAGCCCACGCTGGTGCCCAGGGGTCGCCAAGTGTCAGGGAAAGACGATCATCGGGGCGCTGGGGATGCCACAAATACTTTCCACCCTCACTAGGGCTCGCACCCCTGCACTTTGCTGCCGCTCGTCACCGTGAGCGCAGGCAGAGGCGACACAGGTGGGAGGGTAAAGAAGGAGCCCAGTGTTTTCTGGCAGGTTCTCTGGAAGCGAGGCCGCAGGGCGCCGTGGCAGTAACACGACTTCTGGGCGGTGAGAGGGGTCACTTGAGAGGAAGCAGCCATCACAGGAAGAGCAACTGACACCAGAAACCGAAGATGTCACAGGTTCAGGTGAACGAGGCTGGACAGAGGAAGACCTCGACCAACAAGAACATAAAGAAGCTCCGCGCCGTGAGCGCGGTGTGCAGCCTGGCTCGGAGCTGGCAGAAGTGGGTGAGCGAGAACGAGGAGAAGCAGTCCAGCGAGCCCAGCGGCTGGGCACCAGCCGTCCTGGGCGAGCCGGAGGATAAGAGAGTCACACCCAGAGAGAAGAAGCCACCTTTGAAGGCAGAAGGTGCAGAGGACGAAGGAGACTCCCGCATCAGGACCAAGCAGGTGGTGAAGTCCGTGGGGGAGCGAATGTGCACCAACATGGTGTCGGAGGTCGCTAAGGGCTGGAAGGAGATGGAGAAAGAAAAAAGGGACAGAAGCGTGGACACAGAGGACAGTGGGTTCTCTGAGGCGGAGGAGAGGAGTCCAGAATCTGAAGGTGGAGCACAGGAGGCCAAGGAAGTGAGGCTAAAGAGACCCTCGGCCCAAATGTAAGTTTTTTCCAGAAAGACCTACTGCTCAAATGTGGACAAAGATGAGAATAAATTAGTCAATTTTATTATTTTCTCAAAATGTGTCATCTTACGCTCAGGGTGAGGCGAGCACCAGGGTTGCCAGATTGTTAGGAATTACATTTATTTCAGAATTTGGTGCAATTTGGTGTATAAAAAGCTGTTTTCACAAATTGGTTTTAAAAAAGTGGAATTTTTCATTTTCAATTTTTTAAGGAGCATTATCAAGCCTAGGGTTCATATTGAATGTTATTTGAATGAATAAAACGCTTATGCACATACCTTTAATGTACATGATCTAGACAAAAAATCGCTGTGTTGCACCTCCACAGACTCAAAAAGAAGAACGAAGAAGCCAACAAAATCAATTCCACACCGAAAAAGTACAGCACCGTGGGCAACCTGAAGAGCCGCTGGCAGAACTGGGCCTCGGAGCACGAGGTCAACCAGAAGCTCAACCCCTTCAGCGAGGACTTCGACTACGAATACTCGATGCAGACTCGACTTCGCAAGGGCGAGGAGGGCTACGGCCGGCCCAAGGAGGGCAGCAAGACCGCGGAGCGGGCCAAGCGGGCCGAGGCCCACATCCACCGCGAGATCGAGGACATGTGCTTCATCATCCGGACCATGGCAGATCCGGACCCAGACGGACGCACCCGGGTCACCTTCGGGGAGCTGTTTGACCGCTACGTGCGAATTTCGGACAAGGTGGTAGGCATCCTCATGAGAGCCAGGAAACATGGCAAGGTGGCCTTCGAGGGTGAGATGCTCTGGCAAGGACAGGACGATGGTGTGATCATCACATTATTAGTCTGACACCAGAAGGAGGAAGATCTGGATTCTAATCATAATCAATATCGGTGATCCTTGAGGAGCAGGCAGCATTAGCTTGATAGGAAAGGATTTGTTGACATTTGGTGAAAATGCCTGAGAACATTTGATTTTACATCTCTAATCATACTGAGGTACTGCTGAACATCTTTTTACAATGCAAACAGCAAAACTAGGTCGCGGGATCACGAGGGAACGGGGCTGAAATAAAGGTCATTTCACCTCTCCTGCATGTGAATTCGGGATTATGCGCAGTTTCACCGGACGGCCACCAGGGGGCGCTCTCCTTGCATTTCCTACTGACGCTGACCACCAGCGCAAACAGCGACATTTAAGACATCAGCAGCAGCAGTCTGCAGCATATCTGTTACACCGAGCAAGGTCATTTCCGCTCAGGCTGCGGGTCTGAGGCTGGAAGCTGGCGCTCATACTGCTGGTCACATGTAGGATGGTCACTGCTGGTCACTGCCTGATTTATGCTCTTATAAAGCCTTAGCATCATGACCACCACCTGATATTAACCTGGTCGCAGTTGACACCAGTATGGCTGATTGCTGTTTCTAATTGTTTTTATCGCATCTTTTGACATATCTGGAGATATTGGACTCGTAGTGACTAATTGACATGATTCGGGACGATTGTCTCATGTTTGTGGCAGGTGCTGCACGCACAGTGTGGGATATGAGGACATATCCCAATGGCTGAGGACAATTTGTATGTCACCTACACATTTTTAATGGCACTGTAAAGTGAAAGCAGTGGTGCATAAATGTATGTACAAGCATCAAAAAAAAAAAGTTTTATGTTTGTCCTGATATACTTTGTTGCTCGTTTGTTGTTATGGGACGCTGACATGTAAAATGCACGTACGTATGGCCCCAGGCATGTATTCCCAACATAAATGCTGAGAAGACCCTTAAGCTGTGTTACAAACCCTCTTATGAACATTATGAACACCACATATCTTCTGCCAAAGACACTTGGTTTTGATAAATCAGATACAAAGCAAATTTATTGTCATTGCGCTGGTACCAGTACAATGAATGGCATCTAACCAGGAGTACAATATCTGCTCAACATTTACTATGATCGTGGGAACATGAAATATGCACTAATTAGCCGATGGCCTCCAACCAGGCGTGCAGGATCTGAGCTATTTATGTGACCCTGGGCGTGAAAACGATGTGTTGCGGGTACATTGAACAGGGGTACATTAAAGGTTGTGATTGCCTACCCTTTCACTCTTGGAATTATGTCCACACTGAAAAGAGTAAACCAAAGCTGTCATTGGTTTAATCTGTTTTTTCTTTTTCTTTCTCATTCCAGTTGTTTAAAAAAAAAATTTAAGTTTGCTCTTTTAAACTAATCTAATGTATCTTCATGGGTAAAAAAATGTTTTTAATTTTCTATAATTTTCTACATTTTGTTTATTTGCATTACGTCAATGCTAGCATATTAGGTGTGAAAGATTACTTTTATGTTGGTCTATCCAGAATACTATGCTAATACACTGTAAAACATGAATATTGGCTGAACTTAAAAAAATTGAAGTAATCTGTCCAACCTAATATTTTTGCGTTGCCGTAATGTAAACAAACCAATCAAACCTGCCGTAACCTGTATGTTTACATTACATCAATGCTAAAATATTAGGTGTGACAGATTACTTTATATTTTTCTGTCTAGCCAGTGTTCACTTTTTTCAGTGTATGAGCAGCAGAATTGACAGTATCAGTAGCAAATCACAAGAATTGGCCCTTAATTTAGACTTGAAACATGAATTCTTCAGACGTGGCCACTCGTGCCCAAGACGACCACCTGGTTTCACTCCAAGTCTTTAGTGAACACCTTAGAATGAATGGCGTTTCAAATTTGTTTAAAACCTTGCACGTCTACGTTTACATTTACAGCATTTATCAGACGCCGTTATCCAGAGCGACTTACAATCAGTAGTTACAGGGACGTCTAGAAATACCTGAAGAATTGGAAAACATTGCTTGGTCTTAAACACTGGGTTGGGTCTTTTTAGAACTTCCTAGAAACCCCTGCCCCCAAAAGGTCTCAATGGCTCTTTAATTGCTGCCATCGATTAGCCATGGAGTCAACTTCCATGAGAGTGAAGATCCCTACATTGGCCGTTCAGTCTGTAGGCCACACACCGTAAATGGGAGGCACAAGAGTGTCTTAAAATTCTTCTCCATCATCCATGAAAGATATCTTCCTCCATAAAAGAATGCATTGAAGGCTGAATCGAGGGACTAGGTGATTGTAATGAAGTTCACAAGGTCAAATGTTCCACCTTCATATATCTAAAAAGCTTCAGATGATGTAGTTGAGCTGTCCAGGGTCCTGGAGGGGCTGAAGAGAGGTAATGAAATGGGAAAAGGCAGAACACAAGCATTCCAAACATTCGTTTTCAACAGTGTCATCACTCCTTTGAGAAAATTTGTTCATCCTCACATTGCTCATCGAATGCTGTTTCTCAAATTAATTTCTGCAGATGCCTCAGCATCAGTACATAGAGGCAAAAAACCTTCTTCTCTGAGGCAGCGTCAATATATAAACCTGCCTGGGATTTGATTTGTTAAAATCCTCCTGGGAGTTGCTCTTCATGAAAGGAAAAAAAATGTAGGCTGATGTAAAAACACAAATCCCACATGAACGCTTGTGTTGTGGCATATATATATATAGTTTAAGATTTTTAAGATCATATAGTACATTATATAATGATGGATAATATTAGATCCATGTTGCAGTTGTTTTTTGCTTCTCATCAAACAGAAGGTAAGATGCCACCAGCAGACGGAACCTGTTTTGCATAAAATACACACTTGCAAAGTCAAAAATAACATCTCTAACACACTCACAGACCCCCTTTTCTGTTTCTATGCCCTAATTAACACCAATTTTAGACTAAAATTGCCAACTTTTTTTAGTTTATAACAGACCCGTCTTCCTATGAATCATAGAACACATTAGCACCTGGTTTCAGACTTAATTTTTGATTTATCCAGATGAATCAATTTCCTGTTCAAGCCAGGTCAGGGTGGTAGTAGCCTAGTGGGTAACACACTTGCCTATGAACCAGAAGAACCAGATGTTCAAACCCCACTTACTACCGTTGTGTCCCTGAGCAAGACACTGAACCCTGAGTGTCTCCAGGGGGGGACTGTCCCTGTAACTACTGATTGTAAGTCGCTCTGGATAAGGGCGTCTTATAAATGCTGTAAATGTAAATGTCCCAGAGGACATCAGTGAGGTTCATTCAAAATGCTTTTAGTCTAGGACTATAGGCTTAATCCAGGAACAGGAAACACCCGGAAGGACGAAGATGCCATTCCGCTATAGAAACACAACCTTAGCTCCTCGCCTGCTCTTCTATAGTGATTAACCTCCTCTGTTGGATGCTGGCATTTTTGGCTTGATCTCTCCTCATGCTGTCTGTTTTAGGATATTTACCCCTGATGTTCTCAGACACTCGCCTGAACCCTGATCCTGCCATTGCCAAACCTCGAACAAAGACAATTCTGTCGCCAGGCTGCTTCCTGTTCAACCAAGCCATGATAAAAAGCTTACGCCTCCCACCCACTGCATGCTTTGGACACAGCTGTGTGGTGTCCTGGACTGCTGTCTACTCTAGAGGCCCTGCCTCGTATCTCCACGCGTCTCCTCAAGTTCTCCAGCCTCTTCAGCCGCCAGAGGCATGCCGGCAAATGCAACCCTGAGGCCTCCTGTGATAGCGTGGTAGAACTCACTCTTTGGTTTAATTTGGTATGCGTTGAGGGCGTCGATTTGCTGTAGATTACAGAGATTACAATCTCTTTGGTTGTGACTGCCACCTCCAGAAGGTTTCTGGTGACTCCACCATCACCAGTGACAACAAGGAGTGGTCCAGAGGGCCGGCTGAGAAGTAACCGAGACTGGATAGGTGACACTGAGGCCCTCTGAAGGAACTGACAGAGCAGGTTGTCTTTCTTGACAAGGCTGAGGTCATTTCTAGCAGTCTTGCGGTTGCCCGTGTTCCTTCCTGTGGTGTGCTGGGGTGCTCGGATCAGGACTGGGGAGGCTAACAAACTTACTGGTGTGGAAAGCCAGGTCTGTGGTGGGTTTGGAGCTGGATGATCTGGATAAAGGACAACATCAGGGCCATCCAGAACAATCCCTCTCACCTAAAAATTATGGAAGTAATATATCGCACCTAATATTTCAGCATTGACGTAATAAACAGGAAACTGGTTATAAACAGCAGGTCCTTGGGACCCCTGTAACCCAACCTATTAGAGAGCAAATTGCCAAAAAAAACACAGGTTTGCCTTCAAATTCCTCTTAAATTAATTCTAAACATTTACTCATACAAAACTGCAACTTCTTAGTAGACTAAAGAAGACAAAAAGGGAGTGAGAAATGGGCCTTGCAGTGGATTTTTCAGAAGTGACATGCATTGCATTGCTTTTCCACCCATTCCCACGCCCGCCATTTTGACAACATGTTGGTATTCCTTAGTTCTTAATGCATGCATGCTTTAAATATTTCAGTCTGTGCGATATAAGGTGACCGTGCAAATGTGGGAAATGTTTAAAAAAAAGCTTAACCGTAAGGCAGTAGGAAAAAGTTTGTACTGTGTACGTCACAGACTGTAAGGAATCCCGTCAGACAGGACCTTTATCAGCAGAGTGCAGAACATGTCGCAAACTGTGTTAAAGGTGACCAAGTTCAAGTAGATTGTTGTCATATGTACAGAGTACAATGTACCGAGCATAATCAAATTCTGACTTGAGTACCATCTCCACAGACACATATTTTCATGACCATTTACGTTGGTAGATTCTCTCTGAAGGCATCAGAATTATGAATGACCACATGTGGAGTTATGTACTTAACAAAAAAAGGTGAAATAAGTGAAAACATGTTTTATATTCTAGTTTCTTTGCTCTGATTACTGCTTTGCACACTCTTGGCATTCTCTCGATGAGCTTCAAGAGGTCGTCACCTGAAATGCTTCTCCAACAGTCTTGAAGGAGTTCCCAGAGGTGTTTAGCACTTGTTGGTCCAGCTCACTCTAAACCATCTGGATTGGGTTCAGGTCCGGTGACTGTGGAGGCCAGGTCTCCACTTTTTGTTAAGTACATAACTCCACATGTGTTCATTCATAGTTTTGATGCCTTCAGTGAGAATCTACCAATGTAGATTGAATGAAACATTGAATGAAAAGATGTGTGCCTCTACTGTATGTATATATATATGTGCATACATGTGTGGGTATGTGTGTGTGTGTGTGTGAATACATATATATTTGTATGCAAAACCGTTTTCTTTTTATAGCGCCCTGTAATTGAACAAAAGAGAAAGAACTACATTTCCCACAATCCTCCAGGCGCACGCCGCTCAGCCCTTTGTCGCTGACCAGCCACGAGCAGGGGAGCGGAGAAGGTGGCATGAGGCGACGCTGACGGGTGGCACCAGCGTCCCCAGAATGCGCGGACGCGCGGACCTGTAGCAGAATGGCCGTGCACGGTAAGAGCTGGCGGGGGACGCGGCGACGCGAGGCTGAGCCTCCCCGGACCGGACCGGGGAGCCGCGCCCGGTGATTGGCTGGCGGGCGTCTGCTGTACAGCGGCGCGTCGTGATGAGCTGCTCCGGGTCCGCGCTGTCCACGAGCCGTGGGTTGGAGGGGGTCGTAGGGGAGCGATTTACCGTGAGAGTGCGTGGTGAGTTCAGGGCACGTTGCTTCACATTTCTTTAGTGACCTATAAATAAGAGCGCGGTCAGATACACACACACACACACACACACACACACACACACACACACACTCAGGGTCCAGATCTGATGTAGAACCGGGACCTTGGCTGGAAATTCTGCAGCAGGCGCGACATGATGCTCGGCCAGTCGCCGCACCTTATAGGGGGCATCTTGTGGATTCAGAATCCGATGAGAGGTGGGTGTGTTGCTTACATCTAATTTCATTCTATTCGTGATCTGCTAATCCGACCATTATTCGTCCATTCATCCGTCTAAGATGTCAGGTCATCATTCTCTTCTCTGTCAGACTCTGTTCTGATGTTTCCTGATGGAATGGCAGACTTCGGTCCTGCTCTGTTCTATTCTGTTGAACTGTTGTTCCTTTGTCCTGTAAGACTGTGTTCTGTTCTTTTCTCGTCTCTTTTTTTTTTATTATTCATTTCTGTTCTATTGGTCATCTAGATCCCGCAAGACTTTTTCTCTTCTCTTCTACTGTGTTCTATTTAATAGATGTTTACACGTCCATGTCCATGTTCTGTTCTATTTTGTTCTGTTCTCTTCTATTTAGTTCTGCTGTGTTCTATTGTCTTCCCTTATTTTCTATTCTATTCTTGTGCTTGTACTTTGTTCTGTTCTGTTTGGATGTATTCTGGTCCAAAACTGTACAGACTACTCCATTCTGTTCTATTCTTATTTTATTCTATTCTACATTTACAGCATTTACCAGACTCCCTTATCCAGAGCGCCTTACAATCAGTAGTTACAGGGACAGTCCCCCTGGAGACACTCAGGGTTAAGTGTCTTGCTCAGGGACACAATGGTAGTAAGTGGGATTTGAACCCAGGTTCTGGTTCATAGGCGAGTGTGTTACCCACTAGGCTACTACCACCCCTGTTTCTAGTCTTTATTCTGTTCTGTTTAGTTCTACGTAGTTCCTTACTGTTCTCTAACTTTTGACACCTTCTCAACTCATTTCACGAGATAAGAACAGGTTCCACCTTTACGGGGAACTTGTTGCGCAGCCGCTGTTGTAGCAGGGGGAACCTCGCGACCGCCCCTGCTCCAGATGGGCCGCGTGGATCTGCCTTCTTTACATTTCAGCGTGTGGATTTTTCTCGGCGTCCCACTCCGCCGGGTGCCCTGCAACATGAACGATGTGCTTTGGGAGAATTGCAAGCGCGGCAATCGCCTCGTCGTTGTGGGGAAACTGTCCGACTTGTTTGTCCGCTGCTGTCTGGATTCGCATGATTTGCTTCTCAAGTGCTTTCGCTTTCGATTACTGTCACGCTTCCATTGGACACGCGCGGCATAGTTCGATAGGACCAGAGATCAGTGCAAATCTACCGCGTGTCAAACCTGAATAGGTGTTTGTAAGGCCTGTATATACCAACCATTGCCAAGCTTCGCTTTTTCGGCACTGGATCACACCGCGCCGCTCCATACCTCCTCAACCAGCACGTGTCCATTTCTGAACATGAAGCCGGTGGCTAAATTATTTTTGGCGGTTTGAATGGATCGCTGGAGACGTAGGGCGTGGCGTTTGATGACTTGGCCTGCAAGCGTTACACCCCCATTTATTTGTAGTTAATGGCGTTTTGGGGGTCAGCTAGGGGGTCATTGCAAGGCTGAAGCACTCTTGGCCACAGTGACGCAGTAACGCATTTCTTGGGTCAGCGTTCGCGTTGCCGAAGCTCAAATGACGTGCTGAGCTCGTATCCGGACGTACAGAAGTGCTGAGTGGGACGGGAGGCGGGGACTTGTGACTCGGGCTGCGTGCGATATGATTAACCCTCGATTAACGAAGGCAGCAGAACGGGGCAGGATGTCTCTGTGTTAAAGGGCTGCCGACACGTCGTAGATGATTTGTGCCCAAGGGACTTTCTATTGAGTTGGACTGTCGTCGTCGTCCCCCCCCCCCCCCCCCCCCCCCCTGTGTGGTTTCAAATGGCAGCATTGAAAAGCTTTCTCGTTTAAGCCGAATAATCGATTGATCAACTTTTTGATTAATCGACTAATAATTTATAAAGACTTTATAAAGGGTCTTGCACAATGGTCTTATTTATCTAGCAGCTCTTAAAATGGGCAGCTTTAGACATGATGACTAATAGTGAAGAAAACTTTTTTTATTCAAATGTATTTTGCTACGGTTCAGTGGTAGACCATTCTGTTAATAATGTGTAAGTGCAATGACGTATCATATATGAGGAAAATCGTAATTATTTTATCTGAGAAGAATTAAGTATAATAAGCGTATAATTAAGGGTAATTGAACAGATAATAATACTGATATTGTAATAATTTAATACTGATGGTGTAATAACTGACTCACCTGAAAGTGCCCAGTGGAGATGATCAGTCAGAGTGAATCCCAGCAAGTACAATAACAACATTTTTTTTTTTTATTTAGCCAAAGATCACATACAGTTTGTATTGGCTTTTGACATGCATACATTTGACTCCAGGTTAAACTCCTAGTATTGGCTAAGGTTATTAAAGGTTGCATCCTTAATTGAAAAATGTTATTTGAAGCTCCTGAAGTTGGTTTAGGTCAGGGGTCACCAACCCAGCCACCATCCAGCAGTTTTTGGACTTTAGCCACATTCAACACACCTGATTCAGCCTCTCTTCTCTCCCACTTGAGTTGAATCTGGTGTGGTGGAACTAAGTGCAGGGCTGGTGCCCTCCAGGACCAGGGCTGGTGACTCCTGGTTCAGGTAATGGATCTACCCTGACCCCGATTGGCCTTTGAGAGCCATTATCGTCATTCCAATCAAGAGAACAGAGTAGAGACCGTATAATTACAACTAAGGGAAACACTCCATAGTATACAGGGCAGGCCTGAGGTCTACTACCTTGACAAACCTCAAATTATCCCCATCTTTACTATCTACTTAACCCACGGTGGCATGCTTCTTGGGTGGTAGTAACTCACTCGCCTATAAACCACAAATTCACATGTTCAAACCCCACTTTCTACCATTGTCTCTGTCTCTGAGCAAGACTCTTAACCCTGAGTGTCTTCAGGAGGACTGTCCCTGCAACTATTGATTGTAAGGCCTTCAGGATAAGGGATTCTGATTAATGCCGTAAATTTAATGTTTCTGTCTAACCCTATTCTTCCTGGTTAAAAACCAACCCCTCATTTCTCCCTTGACCCCTTTGAACGGTCTTTCCTTAAATCCCAAAGCCTAATTCCTAAATCCTTTGCCCAGCCAAGCTGCAAGCGTTCATGCCAGGGTCCTAAGGATGAAGGTAAATCGAGGGTGGCGGGCTACGGCGCTCAGGCGATCTGACAGGCCCCTTTGTTGGCTCTCAACAGACGACCCTTTCTCTTCATTTAATGTCCTTTTCCCACCCCGAACACCCCCAGTTGGTGCACGTCCATGAGACTAATTGATACCGTTGCATTTATTGAAGTTGGACTTGCTAGTCTTAGCACATACACATGCAATGCAGCGAGCTCTTATTGTGCAGCAGTGGACTTTCATGTAAGACTGTGCAGTAAAGCCTCCATTAAAGGTCATAATGTAGAGGAATACGCAACAATAACTAATAGCCTGTAAGACCCAAGGAGTATAAATATATAAGCTGTAAGCTGACAGAGTGGATCATGGGTCCTTTGTGCCCTTACATACATTTTAAAGTCAAGATATAATGCTAATGGGATTTTTTCGCGAGGTGGCGGGGATTTGGTCTCCCGTCGGAGGTCGCTGCTTTCTCGCCGGATTACATGCACTAACGCGGGATCAATATAGATGAGTCGCCGTGCTCTATTTATAACGCGTCCCCCCGGTCTATTTTTTTTAACAGAGGCCGCTTCCCGGAGACGGTGAGGGGTTAGGAGGCGTGGGCTAATTTTAGTTCTGATTAAAATTCTGCTGAGGAGAGGCGCAGGCAGCAGTCTGAGCGATGGTGTCGAGGCTGTCGTAGCGGCACGTCTTCGCTTAGCAAACAACGGACCGTACACATCGCTGCAATAAATTGGTTGAGCCCGAGTGACTGGACAAGGAGTGCCAATACCGAATAGCTACCCAAAAATTTCTGCTTAAAGTTACGTTTTATTTATCCATGTAATATAAGAGATCTATTATATGAGCATATTTAGATTTTAAATTAGTGATGCCTTAAGTGCATAGCTACCTGAGCATCTTTCCCGAACTTTTTTTTATAGATGCATTAGAGAAGGTTAAAATCAAAAGAGACAATCGTGATTAATCGTGATTAATTGATTGCAAAAATGTGCAATCTTCAACACAAAATCTCAAAGCCAAACTTAAAAGAAAAAGCATTTGTCATTCTATTCGGTTTCTGTTCTCATTTTACACTGTGTCTCTTTTTGCAGTGGGGGTAGTAAAGTAAATTCCTGGGAGAATAAAAAAAAACAAAAAAAAACACATTTGGCTCAAAACAACAGCTTCAACCGGGATTCGGAGTATCTCTATATGCTTCTATGAGAAGCTTCGACTTCCCTGGACTGTATAAATGGTTCCAGAAAATACACCACAAAAAAATGATGACATGTTTATCGTAGGACACCTCTGTGTTTATCGTAAGACACCTCTGTGTGTGCAGTCCCTTCGCAGCTTTTCCCTTCTTCTTCATAGTCCTAGAACACTGGCCGACTTACATAAACTGCTCCTGATGCGCATTTGTTACTTTAATTGCTATTTTTGGTGAATGTGCACTGTGAACTGTGTGTCCCTGAAAGGAGGGAACGTTCTGAAGAAAAACGAATATTTCTTTTGAAATATTCAGAGCTTTCCCCTTGTTCTGCATCCGTGTGCCTTTTTGAAGCCTATCTTTATCCCCTTAAAGACTTGCTTTGTGTTGCAAGAGCACGAGCGAGTGTAGCTTTTCCGCCTCGGTGGCTTGAACAGCAGCAGGCATACAGTATTTTTAAAGCGATTCTGTTTTTCTTAAAGTGGGTCAGGTTTTTCTCCTTCTGTTTCTCCTTTTTTTTAAACAGATGAACAGCGAGGAAGAGAGGCAAGAGGCAGAGCATCTGTATCATTTTAACCCTCCTGGCTCAATGAAAGTGGAGAGGTCTTGAGTTGACAGCAAATGATCATGTTTCTTACCGTTAATGCCGTGTCAGTGCGAATCAGTCCCGGGGGGGTCCCATGGGTGGCAGACCAGACCACAGCCAGAGGGAAGGGGTGGGGGGGGCACGATCCACATCCAGACCTGAGGCCTTTGCTTTTCTGAGGCCGTACCTGACCCAGTTCCAGGCCTTTGCACTGCGAACATGAGCTGGAATGGATACAGGGATGCATGCGTCACTCGTTCTGTATCTGCTCTTGAAAAAAGTCCGGGTTGTGCTGGTCATGTGATGGCCACAGGCCATTCCGTCTATCCAGACATACTTTTTTTTTTTAGAACATTAAGTGCTTCATTGCTATTTTTAAAAAGAAGTTTTTTTTTCCCCAAACTGCCTGAATCATCAAATTTTTAAAAAAAAAAAAGATATGTCTCCATTATGTGAATTTTCAAGGAAACTGACCCATAATCAAAATTTGTCAAGGTGCCACCGGCCCCACACACTGTCTGTCATGGCTGCCCACTGTTCACTAAGGGCGTTGGTTAAAAGCAGAGGACACATTTCGTTGTGTCACCGTGTGCTGTGCTGCAGTGTTTCACAATGACAATCACTTCACTTTCACTTCACTTAATGGCCCGTTCCACCGACAGAATTTTTGTGTCATTTAGGAAGCCATTTAGGAAGCGACTAAGGACGGGTTGTCCGAGGAGGCAATTACACTCAGCGCAGAAGTAAACCTCAGTAGGAGAATGACATTTTCGTAATATCCTCAACGCCGTACAATGTATGTTTAATGTGACTGCAGCATTTATAGCAAATGACAGTCAACGATAAATCTCATTCAGATAAGGCATTAAGTACTATACAGTACTGTTGTATTTTAACACAGGTCTATACTATACTATAGACACTATACTATATCTAAACACTGTGAGTATTTTTATTATTTGCCTCAAAATGTTAATAACCTTATGCTAAATTTAAATAACCTTATGCTAAGTGTAAAAGCTGGCAGCTAAACAGGAGCCATTTTATAACTATGCGACTTATAATCCTACTGGTTGATGACTATTCGATTATAGTCGATGACTAAAATAGTCCTTAGTCGCAGCCCTTGTACACAGCAGAGCTCAGCCCTCCTCCACAGCTGACCTGTTTCTCCAAGCTCTGTTTCTAGGCCATGCACTTTCTAACTGGCAAATCTAGAAGAAAGCTCTCCGCTCACGACAGACACTTGCAACCTCACTTCAGATTATAAACACACGACCCTCATTGCTGCTGACTGGATCATTGTTGTGCTGTATTTCCAGTCCTTTCATGCACAAAAAAAAAACACACAAAAACTATACTGTAGAAAAGGACGATGAAATAACGTATGTAACGCATTTATCAGATGCCCTTATCCAGAGCGACTTACAATCAGTAGCTACAGGGACAGTTTCCCTGGAGCAACTCAGGGTTAAGTGTCTTGCTCAGGGACACAATGGTAGTAAGCGGATTCGAACCCGGGTCTTCTGGTTCATAGGCGAGTGTGTTACCCACTAGACTACGACCACCCTACAATGAAATAAACTGAAAAATACCAAAGAAAGCATATATGTATATATACACACACACATATATATATATAGAATATTCTCAGTGATGCTTTAAAAAATTGGACTTACAATACTTACAACAAAAGAACTATTTATTACTGTAGATATACCTAATAAAGTGTCCAGCGGTCACTTTTTTTTTTTTATGAATGCACTTTTTTAAAAAGTGGACTGTGGTCCTTTAATGATTCCAGCAATGAATGCTGACTGTGGGCAGCTGGTGGGGGTCTGATTTTTCATTCAGGTCTCAGTGCAGCTTTGTGAATGCGCGTCTCTCTCTCTCTCTCTCTCTCTGTCTCTCTCTCTTCCTCTGCATTCATTGCGCATGTCACAGCGGCGCAGTCTGGGCTATTTATAGCAACGCTTGCAGGAGAAAAAAGAAAGAAGCGTCCTCCCTGCCTTTCAGCTCCACATCCCTCCCCATTGCCAGCACCGCCCGCCTAATCATCGCTCCTTCTTTCACCCCCCGAATCAGAAAGAAAAAGTGAGTCAAACGTTTCCCTCTCACTCCATCTCATCCAGCCCCATCCCCATCCCTGCTTTCCAGCGTCCCTCCCTCGCTTTCTGCACCGTGGACACGTCCGTATCAAGATGCATAATTCATCTGGGCCGTTTCTGCAAGGCTGAAGCGGGCGGTGGAGGAAAACGGGGGGAAGAGATTAGTTTTTTTTTTGTTTTTGTTTTTTGTAATCACATTTGTTCGCTGTCACTTTAAATCGCCACTCGTCCCCGGTTTACAGATATATTCCGGCCAGTAGACTTGTGTTTTAGTGATGACTAGGCGTCCACCCGAAACATGGAGCCAGTTTAGAGCCGGTTACGGGGCGGAAATCTTCTTTTTATGTTAAACGCCGTAAGAGACTGGAGACTTGACGTGGCAGTGGGCAGCCACGTATTTCAATTCTTCTTCTTCTTTTTGGAATCTAGTATTTCATTCCTGGTCTGGATCCCCGTAATGGCCTGGCAGGCGAAGGCCCAGAAGTGTCCAGCGGCAGCTCTCGGCTGGCCGGCCCTGAATTTAATCTGTTGGAAGCGTCAGGCGGATTTCTGTGTCCTTCCGAACGTTCCGAAAGTTTTTTTTTTTTTTTTTTCTAAAGTTGGGATTCAGCTCTTGGGTTAGGGTTCATCCAGGCCTGTTTAACTCGTTGTTGTGACGTCTGAAGAGGGTGGATTGATGTCGGCGAATGACTCAGAAACGGTTCGAAGCCTGAGTGGCGCTGTGGTCCCTCGACGCGGAGCCGAGTGGGAACCGCTCTCACGTGCCGCCCTCTGGTGATCGAGCGGTGCCACGACATCCGCCGCCAACATGGGGCCCGGTTGCCAGGCTCCCGCCAGCTTGGCGCCGAAGCAGCTCCGTGCTGCCCGGTCCGAAGTGGAGCTTGTTTCTTTGTAATTTGTCCTAATTAATGATTCTATTTAAAGGTGTTGGCGGGGGTTTCAGAAATAGTGAGTACTGAAAGTATTCAGACCCCTTTAAATCTTTCAGTCTTTGTTCTTTGTTAAATTCATTTAAGTTGACACTTTTGCAGATGAATTAACAAAGAAAAACTGCAATATCACATGGTCCTAAGTATTCAGACCCTTTTGATCTAATACAGCCATGAGTCATTTTAGGAAAGGGTTTAAGTCAGGGCTCGGGCTGGGCCATTCAAAAACAGTCACAGAGTTGTTGTGAAACCACTCGTTCATTATTTTAGCTGTGTTGGAAGGTAAACCTCCTGCCCAGTCTGAGGTCCTGAGCACTCTGGAGAAGGTCTTCGTCCAGAATATCCCCGTACTTGGGTGCATTCATCTTTCCCTCGATTGTAACCAGTCGTCCCTGCAGCTGGAAAACACCCCACAGCAGGATGCTGCCACCACCATGCTTCACTGTTGGGACTGTATTGGACAGGTGATGACCAGTGCCTGTTTTTTAAGAATTAAGGCCAAAAAGTTCTATCTTGGTCTCATCAGACCAGATTATCTTATTTCTCACAACTGCATCTCTGGAGCTCAGCCACAGTTATCTTTGGGTTCTTCTCTCACCAAAGCTCTTCTCAGTTCGGCCAAATGGCCATATCTAGGAAGGGTTCTGGTCGTCCCAAACGTCTTCCATTTAAGGGTTATGGAGGCCGCTTAGGGACCTTAAGTGCAGCAGAACTTTTTTTGTGACCATGGCCAGATCTGTGCCTTGCTACAATTCTGTCTCTGAGTTCTTCAGGCAGTTCCTTTGACCTCATGATTCTCATTTGCTCTGACCTGCATTGTGAGCTGTAAGGTCTTATATAGAGAGGGGTGTGGCTTTCCAAATCAAGTCCAATCAGTATAATCAAATACAGCTGGACTCAAATGAAGTTCTGGAACCATCTCAAGGACAATCAGAAGATATGGACAGTACCCGACTTAAATATATGAGTGTCACAGCGAAGGGTCTGAATCAGTTTTTCTTTGTTAATAACTCGGCAAAATGTTAACAATTTTGTATTTTTCTGTCAATGTTGGGTGCTGTGTGTACATTAATGAGGAAAAAATTAACAATATAACAAAGCCTGAAAAATTTGAGGGGGTCTGAAAAGTTTCCATACCCACACTGTATGTGTGCATTTTAACGCCCTCTTGTGTTTTTTCCCGGAACATATATTATGCATATTCCATAATAAACTACTATAATATTTACTCACAATAGAACAGAATGGAATAGAATTATACACATAGTTAGCCATTTATTATACTCATTGTTTTATACAAATAGTTTTGACAACACAATGTTATACCAACAATGCAAAAACTACACTGAACATGTCTAAATAGTAGAATAGTAGAAAGGGTCCAGAAATTTGAACAGAGTGGTGACATCCAAAAAACTGTTTAATGCACATAAAGAATATGTTTTGGTCTTTTTAATTTTCCTCTCCAGTGCAGTATATATAATAATACTCCAGTTTGACACCATGATGTATGGTAATTATAATCTGCTGAAATTCAGCAGTCACAAATCTATGACAGATGCAGTTTAATGAGCAAATTACCATGAAGTCAGTGGATAATTATAGATGCCATTTTCATTTCTAAAATCATTTGGTCTCTGCTGAAGTGACTCGGTTATTGCAGTTATTTGAAAACGGAATCAGAAAGCATGGTGGCGCTCTCCGTTTGCTCGGTGACGGAGGCTGTGTCGTCTTCGTCCACAGCTGTCCACTGCAACTTGAGCCAGAATGGAATCGACCACCAGGTGTGCTCAGAAGATGTGACGTCACACCTGGAGGAGGAGCTTTGCGACATGGGGCCAGGGATAGAAGACGACTGCCCCGCCTTCCAGGGTCATAGCCCTGGGTTCCAGCGGCGCTCTCTGCCGCATCGCTCCGTTTCCGAATCAGAGCTTACGAAGGTGAGAATTTTTTCTCTTCATATTAAAAATAGTATTGTAGTAATATTAGGTGGGCACCACTCCACCTGAATTATGTGCATCATAAAACAAAATGCATCTATTTTTTTCTGTCTCATTCATTGATCTGCAATGGCCCTCCTCGCCATGGAAAAGAATGGTCTTTTAACATCTTTGTCCGCCAGATGGCGCTCTGCACTCAAAAAACACTTTTGAATGAATCACATTTTATCTCTTTACAAATTAGTAGGTTTAGGTTTAGGGTTTTATTTGGACACATGATGATATGTGTCATCAGGTCAGGAGTCAGGTTCATGGCCCTCTTGGCCTCAACCACCTTCTACTGTGACATTACCTAGGAATCACGTGAAAGATACATTTTCAGCATATTTCACCATTTCAGTTCCAGACAAATTGGCACCTGTTTTTGCAAATGAGTTTTAGTCATATAGAAATGTTGACTATTTTGAACTAGTAACATCAGATTGATCAAAAATACTGTACAGACATTGTTCATGCTGTTAATGACTACGCTGATGGATGGAATATCTGCATAAATGTACCGTGGCTGATGATCAGCCAAAATGAATCTTTGGTTCAGGTGGAATCTGCCGCTGGTTCACAGATTATCAACACAGCAACATCTAGAATGCAGAAGGTCTGCCAAGCTGCAATGAAGGCAAATATACTATTTGAAATATGAGCAATTATTATCTAATTTCCTCTATTTTTTCCCCCCTGTGGCAAAAACAAGGACATTTCTAACCGAATACACACATGCACATTTTCAGTTCCACTGAGCCCCTCGCTCCTCTCAACAGTCGGTCGACTGCCTTGATTGGAACCGCTATCTTACTGCGGTTTCATTTCCGATTCACTCACACCTCACCTGCTGGTGAGCGTGTCCCCCCTGCCGCCATTACTGCATCGGGGTGGCTAAAGTAGCTTGGCCTTCAGAGGAGACAGGCACTCTCGGACCTTTGCTGCTGTCTGCGGACGGCGGCGATGATAGCGGCTTGTTGGGTAACCGCCGGTGGTCCCTGTAGGCCAGGTTTGATTAGCCCCTGACGAAGGGGTGTTTTATTTAGCGCCCACGAGGGGTGTTGCCGCAGTAAGTGTGTTGTTGCAGGGGCTCATTAGGGAGAGAAGACCTGAATGCTGGGGTGGGGCTTCAGCATTACCAACATCACCCATCAAGTCTGAATAAGGTATTAAATCCTAAAAAAAATACTAAAACCCTATGACAAGCTATTAGTCACTTAAAAGCAAGTTGCCCATTTGTGAACACACAACACTTTGAGAGAAGTTGCACGCTTGTGTACACAATGCGATCTCTGCCTCTGATTGGCCTACACTGACCTTGTAATCCTTGACATAAACGATTATTATAGTAATAAAAAGGCATGGCAGCCGAAGCAGAAGGGGACAGGCCCATGTCACATGGCTGGAAATACTCTAGAGCACACAAACAGCGCGGTGACCTGCACAACATGCAAGTCGGTGTTAAAGTGCAATAAAAGGGCCAGTGTTGTGCATGGTCATCTGAAACGGCGTCCCCTAGCTAACATGGCCGATTCTTGCCCTGAACAACAGTGGACGTGAATTTGAAACACAAAAAAACTGTAATCACTAATTAGAGGGCAATATTGTCAAATATGATTGATATCATTGCACCAATGGAAAAAGTCACGTTGGAGAGGGAGATTTTCAGGAGGCTTGGAATGTCTGGGAGTCCTTGCTGAGCGCAGTGGGGGGACTTTCTCTCATCAGAAGCTTGTTAGCATTGCAGCGCTGGTGAGAGTGGACTCTGTAATTGCAGCCCTTCTGCGACGATTGGCTCAATCATGTCACGCATAAGGGGCCAACGTTGAGTTAAAGCTCCTCAATCACCAGCCTTTCATCAGTAAGCCACGTTCAGGCTTTTTCCCCGAAACCTCCCCGGAGTGTGTAACAAAAGAGCCTCAACCTTGGCTCAGCCTGCATTCCTGGTCTTAATATGAAGACCACCCACAACCTGATCATGTAGGTCTTTCCCGATCTTGCAGTTTGTAGCGACTGTCAGGTCCAGGCCCAGGAGGCGCACGTGTGGACATGTCCGAGCAGGAGGAGGGAACAGGAGGACTGAGAGCAGCAGGACGAAGACATGTAGGGTGCAGCAGGCAGGCAGCGAGAGACTAGGGTGCGGGTGCGATTGTAGGCACCAGAGAGTTCAGGGGTTTGCATCGCAGTGGGAGGAGCGGCACACGGTGAAGAATCAGTATACTTCCTTTACTTTACTTACAAGAGGCTTCCATACGTCCATGGCATACGACTAGAAGAAGGAGGCAGGCTGTAGAATTGTCAGGCGGCAAGGGTTGGCAACGTCAAGATCTGAGCTGGAGACAGGTAAGGGCAATCCGAAAGTAGGGTCATGGTGGTTTGTTGGCAGCACTGAGGTCAAAACGGGAAAGGGCAATTTCGAAAGGGTAAAAAAACAAGGCAGTCGAAATGTGGCTTGGACAGTCAGAATAAACAGCTTGTAGCCATGAAGCATGAACCTCGATGAGCTGACGCCAATCAAGAGGGCCACCGGATATTTACAGTTGTCTCCGACGCCAGCCTACGGGGTCCCCGGGGTTGGCCTTGCATCCCCTCTGGGCACAGGGGGTGGAACGGCAGCCGTGACAGCAACCCAAAAGTTGACGTACCGTCTCCATGTTGGCCGTAACGAATTCTGCTGAGAAACCTATACACACCACTGTTCTCCTTAAAGTTTATTCCATCTGGTCCTTCAGCCAGGGAACGTGAAGCTTTCCAAGCCGGTGGCACTGTGGACCCAGCAGGACGTGTGCAAGTGGCTGAAGAAGCACTGTCCCAACCAGCACCAGATCTACAGCGACTCCTTCAAGCAGCACGACATCACAGGTACTCTCCCGTTCTCACATCTCGGTCATGCTGACCAGTGTACATGCAAGGAGGAAGAATGGAGCATTTTGGGTTTTCACCAGGCGGGTACAATTGTCACAACTGCACCACCGCTTCGTTTGCATTGGGTGGTTGGAGCCAGGTAGAGCGAGAGAGAGAGATCTGAGGAGTTTTATCTGGTTTTGTCTTTGCATTGTTAAACTCATGACTTGGTATTGAGATGAAAGTGTTGTCATGACAACACTTTCACAGTTCCCTCCAAAGACGAAAGGCAATCCCCCCACCACCACCCACAAGGTCCTATGCTCGCTTGCCCACCCTGTCGCATTAACGAACACGTGATGACAAGGCCACTAATCGCTGTGTACTCTAGCTACCCTCTCACCGCAAAAGCGATCAAATCGTGTTATTAGCCCCACAGGCACCCTTCCTGGCGGCATGGTGGAGGAAATGCGTTTTAATGGCCGACGAACTTTCAGCCTCGGTTTGTGCTGCAGTCGGTGACCCGACGACTTTCAGCCGCGTCCCCAACCCGCTAAAGTATACATCCACAATGCATGAGTTGCTCTGTGACTGCCATTATGGTGTGTTTATGATTAACATAGGGTCCAATTAGCAGTAATTTATGCAGCAAGGACGAAAATGATTCATGGTATCCGAGGACGTGCTGTAACTTAACAGCACACATTTAACAGACATCAGGCCTCGCCAATTAGGCCGACAACGCAATTTGCATCCCTTCGTCCCTGGATATAATAGCACGCAATAACACAAAAGCGGATCCGTGTTGAAATAATAAATGTAATGCTCAAGAAAAAATTGTTATGATAGAGGAGGGGGGCTGGAAAAACATGAATATGAATGAATCTAACAGGCTTCATTGGCCTGAATTCAATCTTAATTTCTCTGGCTGCATTTGAATATTAAAACTGTACTCTGGATCCAATTTCCATGTCTTGATGAGCTAAAAAAATATATATATATACATATATATTCAAATAAGACAAGTAAAACAAGAGCTAGTCTGAATAGGCTTACTTGAAAATGCCACAAGCTGTGCAAGGACTAATGGTAGAAGACAGTAAGCCAATTAGGCAAATGATGAGACAAAAGCAGTTGATATACCTGAAGATATCTGACTTATTCAGGACTTATTACTGGACTTATTCAGGACTTATTACTGTGTGTAGGTTTTTTGTAATTCTGACTGGAACATGGACATTTGAGATTATGAGGACGGTCCCACTAGTTTGGTTTAAAAAGTAAAAATGAAAGTTTTCTTGGCTATTGTCCCCATATACCATAAGATCAAGAATGCCTCGCTGTGTGTGTGTCTGAACGAAAAGATATCAGCATTTCCCTGCCTCACACAAAACATCAATAATCATCCAAAAAGCCAAACATTTCCGATTCATCGGCAGCTTTGATTGCCAGGATTCCCTTGTAGTTGAAGCGCAAACTCCCGCATGACGGCAGAGTTTGACTCTTCCACGGAGCTGTCATTAAAAATGCATTAAAGCATATTAAGGCATAATTAGATATTGGTCCCTAATCTTCGTCAATTACAAAGACCCCAAGCCAGAGAGTGAAAAGCTTGGCTTGCTTTAACTGAACTAAACACACATCTCAGATCGTGGAGGTGTAATCAGCGGGATGTCGAGGTATGTAATCTGCACAGAGGCGTGGGCAGCGTGGGGATGAACATCATTCAGTGCTGAGCCCCAAAGGAGGCACATACAGTTCTACAAAGGACTTGCCTGTGTGTATGAGGCATTTCTTGGACTCCTAAGGTAAAGTATATATCTTAAATGTCACACATAAATGTAAATGAAAAGAATCTATAATCACAGAAATAATGACTTTCTGAATTCGACAAATTTCTGTTTGATTTTTGCACAGTACGGGGCAAGTCGTTTTTAAATAATCGTACAAACAGGCAAAGATTTTTTTGGACAGTCGGGTGTACTTCTGCAGCCTTGGTTTGCTCTCCAAAGTTTTCCAATAATATAATAAGCACTTATTCCTGCTCTTTTCCAACATTGTGCTTGGTTCTTAAAGGTCTGGCTACGTTGGTCTGAACCAGTCTTGCAGATATTCAGACAAAAGTGCTTTAGCAGATAAACTTACATTTACATTTACAGATTTACAAATCTTAGGTTCTCTGTGAGTTGGTATTTTATCAAATTTTGCAGTGCCTGCTTAGCTTAACATAGAACCTCAGGGCAGCAGTTCTCAAACTGGGATCCGCAGATGCCAGGGGGTCTGTGATTTTATTCCTCGCCCATTAAGTATAATAAATTATACATTCTTCTCAGACAAGTACCCACGGCAATGGCATTTGGGTATGGAAGGATTCTGTACATGGAAAAAAAAGTGGAAAATTAGGAACTTTTACTAACAGACTAGTAAAGAGGTGGCCCGGGCAGGCTGTGGAACTTCCACCTAAGCTATGTAATCCCAGAAAACTGAAGACAGGCCCCCGGGCATGAACTTCAAGTGCGGACCAGCTGATAGACGATGTAGTTGCTGCAGATTCTCCTCGGGACAGTACATAAATCAAGTGGTTTTTTCAGGACGCTCCAAAGCCAGACGCTTCGCGGAGCAAAGCGGGGTGGTAAAGCGAGGTAATTTATGGAGTCATTTACCATCGATGGTGATAGCTTCACGAGGAGCCAATGCAAATACGAGACATTAGCTGACTCAAGGGAAGGTTGTGGCTGTCAGCGTATGTAGCCTGAGGTTTCGTCACTGCTGCGCTTCTAAGCCTCCCGCTGCCTTTCAGTCATCAAGCATACCGCTCCATGAAATCGGTTCCAGAGTCCCGTGGCAGGAGTCGCTTTGCGTTGCGTGTACATTCAGCGGAATGGAATCAGTAGTTCCCTTGAAAAACAGTCCTTAGGGGAGGGGATTTGAATATTTTGATTAATGAGCTCTAATACAGTGCGTTGTGTTCTAGCTGGCATGCTGTTTCTAGGTCAAACAATTTCCTGCTGATACAGAGCAAATACCTTCACTGAGCTGAGCGTCGATGTGCCAATCGTTAAAATAAACTCCAGCCGCCCAAATAACACTATAACCGTCTTTGGATTGAGTACAGTGAACGATTAGCCAAAGCCCAAGTGCTACTTCTGGGTGGAGCGGTTGAACAACAGCACATTGATGCTTTCAGCTATAATGATGAGCGTTTTCATCTGATCTGACTTATGTGACCTGTTGAAGAAGCTGAGACTGGTCAAAATAAGAAATGGATAACATTGGGTTATGCAGAGCACTGGTGGTTAGTATCTTGAGCTCTTGAGACAGATTTGAAAGGACATTAGCAGCCTGGATAAAGTTTGAGTTAGGAACTTGGAAATGAAAAAGAATGGATGGATTTGGCTTGAGTTGGACAAAAAGAATACAGAAGGAATGATTGCATGTAAGATGCAAGTCAGGCCTCCATATAGAAATGGACTCCTCATATTTGTAACATTGTCTTTCTTCACTGTTGATCTTCAACAAAACAAAATTCAAGGATCCCTAAAAAAACGTGCATTCTTTCTCTGTCAGATGCTACATTTGACCAGCCAGTTTCATGGACACATTGGGCCACATGTAGTCAGACAAGCAGTGTTGGTCACATTACTTGAAAAGAAAGTATTTAGTTATAGTTACTAGTTACTTTTTTTCTCCTTTGTTAGCGGAGATCACACCTGGCTTTGCGCTGCTATCAACTAACACATTCATGGCAGTGGTTGGCCTAGCGGGTAAGGAAACATACTGAGGTGCCACTGAGCAAAGCACCGTGCCCACAAACTGCTCCCCGGGCACCTGTCATGGCTGCCCACTGCTCACCAAGGGTGATGGTTAAATACAGAGGACTCGTTTGTGTCACCGTGTGCTGTGCTTCACAATGATAATCACTTCACTTTAGTGTATATTTTACATATACATTCTTAACTTTAATTTCAACAAGGGAAAAGTCATGTCTGTATCTCTCTTGCGTGTGTATTTTTGTTTCATGGGAATAAAACCCGCCCACCTTTGCCTCTGATTGGATTATCATTAAGCTTAACTCAACCTTAGCCAATCGTCATTGACTACGTGGTTGTCTCGCTCCTCACCAAAGAAAACAAAAAAGCTTAATTACAGTAACACGCCACATGTAAATGTCAGTAATGGTAACAGCATTGTAACTTTTTTTTTCTCAGTAACGTCATGATTGTAACATCGTTATTACCATACTGTAGACAAACTCGCTTCCTTTACAGTTGTTGAACAGAGGAACATTTTCGGGGTGTGTTGGTTAAGTCATTACCTTAGCATCTAATTTCACTCTAATTTCCCTAAATTGCCTTCGGGAGCTGTCGGTGCTAACTGATTCGAAATTATCAACGAGACCAAAATATGGATTATGTGCTGCAGACCACACTCATTCTTCTCACAGGTTGGATTTTTTTCCTTCTCAAGTGCTTTCTCTCACTCTCTCTTTCTCTCTACTTAATCCTTGCCATTTCTTGATTATTCGTCAGGCTGCACATCTTCACTCCTTGTCAGGAAATCAATACGATCCTTCGATTCATCAATATTCTTGATAGTGCTGGGGCAGGATAATGCATAGTCTGTCTTTTTTCGCTTTATTAAAATTAAAAGGCATGGGCACTCGGCCCCGTCCGATTGGTGGTTTCAGGTCTGATGAGTGATGAGTGTTTAAGAATATGTTCACACTGACACAGAGAACAAGTGAGGGCAACACAGGTAGTGGTGGATGTACTGGTAAATTTCACGGAGGCAGAGATTTAGACATTTTTTTCTAATTATTTGACTGATCATATGAATTGTTGGACTGTTCACGCCGTACCTCACCTACGTAACCAAACCTATAGCAAATTATATTATCTTCTCTGCATAGTGATAGAATGATGCCTTATATGTGCATAAAATAGACTAATAATATAAATAAATCTAATTGATTTTTTTGTGCATATCTGTGAAATACAGTAAAGGGGTGAACTCCCTTTGGAAATTCAGTAAAAGGGCACAGACGGATGTGGTGGCAGTAGGTGTTTCATTAAAAACTGGCATAACAAAAATGATAATAATTATCCTCCATCATAACTATATACTGTATGTACTGTGTAAAGTTCACCAGCCGGTAGATGCGCTGCACTGCAGACTGTTGGGGTTTGGACAAGTCTGTCATTTAGTGAAAGGGAGCGAGAGAGTAAGAGAGAGAGAGAGAGTAAAAATCACTCCTGGCGGCAGGATTAGTCTCTGCAGACAGCTCCATAAGGGTCAGCCAGGACATCGGAGGGCTGAGCCCCAGAGGCAGCAACTCGAGCTGGGTGTGGCGTGTGCCTGGGGGTGGGTGGGTTGTGGAAAAGGTGGGGCAGGGAGGATGAGAGGTTTTGCAGCTGCCTCAGAAGTATGTGAACTATGTTCCATCTTTCACCTGAGGACCGCCCCCCCCCCCCCCACCCACTGCAGTCTAGCTACCTCTCCAGCTTTCCCACAGGAAGCCCACTTCTGAAATCTTTACCTCTTTCTTTCCCCTCCGTGCCTCCCTCCTCTCTTCCCTCCCTCTCTCTCCATCATGCTCTCCGAGGCGGCCATTTTGAGGAATGGAGGGAAAGTGAGGTTAATTTGCAGTTTTTTGTGTGCCGTTGTCTTCCCTGCCCTCCCACCTCCCTCGCTGCTCTTTCCTCTGCCTGGGTTGATAGAGCAGTAATTAGTATGCCTCTTGCTTCACATGTAACAGGGACGGGTCCCAGGGGCTGCCTGGGAGTTTCTTTCCTTTATATATATATTTTTTTCCCGGGCCCTTGCTCGTTCATCAGAGCCGAGCCGTGTCTGCACGCGCCAGGCCTGAGCCCACGGCACAGAGGCAAAGGGTCCCGTTCACGCAGATTAAACTGCACCTGGAGCAGCACATGAGGAGTCCTGCTCGCTCGCCACATCAATCTCGGCCTCACGACGCCATCAGCCAAACCGTGTCTCTGTGTGCGTGTGTGTGTGTTTGGGGAAGACTGAGAAAGCTCTTCTTCTTTAGTTCTGTCACATTTTTGTCCCAAGACTAAAGGTTAAAGCTTACTATAATACATATTAAAAACTGTGACAGAGAAAACGTGTGTGAAATAGGCTCAGACGGGGAGTGACAGGGTGACAGGATGATCTGGTCAGAAAATAAAATAGAAATACAATTTAATAATTGGTTTGGTAATTCGGTTTGATTCCCAATTACCCAATTATTCTTTTTTATTTTTTGGTTGTCTTTTTTATTTCCTCCTAAGGGCTGATTTAGAGGACTCACCCAAAAATGCAGTGAATCACAGGTAACATAGTACTATACAAAATATTTTCATCTGGCCATGTCAGATTTCCACTCCTTAGAGGCTGAAAAAAGTCCAAATGCAGGCACATTTGTCTTTATGTAGGACTTGTTTCTGACTGCCACACAGGAAGTATTTGCAATAATTAACGTTCACATTTATGGCATTTATCAGACGCCCTTAACCTAAGCGACTTACAATCAGTAGTGACAGGGACAGTCCCCCCTGGAGCAATTTGGGGTTAAGTGTCTTGCTCAGGGCCACAATGGTAGTAAGTGGGGTTTGAACCTGGGTCTTCTGGTTTATAGGCGAGTGTGTTATCCACTTGGTTACTACCACATGCATAAATTTGACACTGGGCTACTATACATGCATACAAACATATAAGTGTTTGTATCAGTGTATTTGTGTGTGTGTGTGATATGGTGATATGTTAGCGTGTCAGAATTGCAGATCGTGATGCACATGTGTGATTTAAAATGAGAACGAGTGGGGTTTTTGTATTTATGAGCTGCAGAAAATGTGTGCATTTACACGTGGGCCCTGCATTTGTGTGTGTGTGTTACGGAGTGGACCTGTTTATTTGCATGAGACCTTGCATGTGTGTTTGCATCTGTGCGTATGTACAATGCATGCAAAATCTTGTTTATCTGCATTCTAGAGTGTTTATCCGTGTCTCTGTTTACATCTAGCTTTCTGTGTGTGTGTGTGTGTGTGTGTGTGTGTGTGTGTGTGTATGTTGCTCTGAATCTGAATTATCGCCGGTTGAGAGAGGGTCTTATTAGCATCAGCAGACTTTAATAACAGCCAATCAGACACGCAGCAAACGTCGACGGGACGGACTCAAAATCAATATGCTACAAGTGAGGAGGCCCGAGTGTTTTAAATCATTTTCTCACTCAACCGGACCGAGATAAGTGGACACAGGAGAAGAATAAAGCAAAGGGCATCGATGGGCGTGACCCCTGTGGCCCGCATCGGCTCCCATCCCCAGGCACAGCTGGAAAATATTTCTCAGGCTCTTTTTTTTCCCAGAAGGACATCTTGTTCTTCAAGTAGCTGTCTCTTGTCTTGTCTCAAGGGTACATGAGCAGATTTTATGTAAGACCCTTGTCCTTCATAGAATAAGCATATTTCTATATCTGTTTTTTTGGGGGGGAAAAGTGAAGAGAATGACTGAAATGTAATGAAAATGAATGTCACCAGTTAATAAGGTGCTTGTCACTTAATGATAGTTAAACAATGTTTAATTTCCATTTCCATTTTTTCAAATATATTTAATGATAAATAATTAGAAAATAATCCAAAGTCATAAAAAAACAAATATGCAACCTGATATTTTATGCATCCAAGTGTCTTTGTTGTGAGTATATATATATAGCAGAAATAAAGCCTTATTCCAGCTCCTGGGCCTTTGACTTTGAGTATGCACTTTGAACGAAGTTCTCACTTCTGACTAAGCCACACCGCTGTATCTCTGCTGGAAAGCTTTTTCCCCCAACCCAAATGAATTAATTTGTAGAATTCATTTGCATATGAACATGAATTCCGATTATTCCTTTTTTTTGTCCAAGGCCATCTTGCTTCTGACACGCACTTATTGGGTCAAATAGAGAAAGTCACTGCACAGAAGTAATAATTAGACACCAATCAGATTCTAAATAATCAGATTGTATAATCTGACTCCTTTTATAGTCATTGATCTACACGTCTGAATAAAAGTGTCCATAATCTCCTCTTCACTTATCAAGTGGCCCTCTTTCCATTTATTTTTGGCTAGAATGATTCCCTAGCTTTTATGGCTGACAGAAGAGCAGCTGAAAGAAACAAGAGGCAGAGGGCACTATTTTCATACAGCAAATGCATTGCGTTTGGAGTTTGTTTGTTAGCCTATTTCTCCCACCCTCAAAGTAACATTTAATTATATTTTTATTAACAGAGTTTATATTGAGACCCATCATTATTCTGGGTTTTTTTAAACTAGTGCAGGGTGGCCAACAATCGTGATAAAATTCAGCTCGGTCTCTGTGATCAACTATGGACATTTTTCATGATACTAATGTGCATAATTTTGTGTGTATTTACAGTACTTTTAAATGGAGACACACAGCTATCAGACATCCCATGTCTCTCGGTCCAGTCTGGCAATATCAGAAAAAATCTAAACATTCATTATGGGAAAGTATATTGTGATCAATTATTTTGCCAAATGGCCCAGATCTAATTTAATTCCACGCCCGTCAATATATCATGGGTGCAAACAACATTAAAGACTGTGTCTCTTGTTTTATTCATTATTCATTTATTTATTTATGCAAATCTTTGTACTGGTGAACAAGCTCTGCACTTAGTGCCAGTTAGAAAATAGTGCCAAGAAGCAGGAAATGAGGAAGAATGCAGATCCTTTGGAACGTGGTGCCACTCAGGTTGAAGATGATTCCTTCGGCTTGCTTTCTCTCTTTCTCTCTCTCTCTCTCTCTCTCTCTCTCTCTCTCTGTCTCTCTCTCTCTCTCTCACTCTCTCAGTGGTCATTAAAGCCTTTTATCCATCCTTCACTTCTCTGCGGCACGTCAGTTGCTAAGAAAGAGAGAATGCGGCGCAACTGTTGTTATGCAGATCATCTTTCTGTCAGTGTCTAGTGATGTGGCGATATGAAATGGTTGTGCGCTGATTAAAAGAATATCTTTGAGCCGTCGTCCTATCTTGTTTTTGCCCATTTCAAATTCCATATCTCCCTCCCTCACTTTTTTTAATCCCTGCATGCCTTTTCTCTTCTTTTTTCTTTTTGCACAGTGCTGTGCGGCAGCCCCACACACGGGCCAAGCCCGTTGTGAGATAATAGAGTTGAAGCTGCATCGCTCTCTCCATCATCGCTGAGGAAATGATCTGTGGGAACAACAGGGGTCTGCTTAATGCAGTGTAATCACTTGCCACTTTTTTAATCACTTTCAGAATCGCCCTTTTTTCGTGCTATCTCTCTTTTATAAAAATAAAAAAATTAAGCGATAGGGGATTGCAGATGATTAAACCACACTGTCTCGTTTTAGTACAGTAAGGATCTCCTGTTTTATTTAGCGCTGTAAGAAAAAAAAAAGAAACACATGAAAGGTTGCAAATGAAATTAGCCATGGCGTACCGCTGGATTTTTTTTTTCTTGCTCTTGTGGAACCTTGGGTAATCAGAAGGCCTCTTGGTCAAAAGAAATGCCACCGACCTTGAGTTCCTCTAAGACTGATTTTGCAGAAGAATAAAGAGCTTGTCGCTTGTGGTTCACATACTAGTTCATTTCATTTTATGGTGAATTAATACTTAATGACAATATATTTTGGTAGTGTCAATTTTTATCCGCAGCTCAAAACAGACTTGCTTCATACCTTTATATATACAGTACAGGCCAAAAGTGTGGACACACCTTCGCATTCAATGAGTTTTCTTTATCTTCATGACCATTTACATTGGTAGATTCTCAAACAAAAAAAGTAGATACTTAACAAAAAAAGGTGAAATAAGTGAAAACATGTTTTATATTCTAGTTTCTTTGCTCTGATTACTGCTTTACACACTCTTGGCATTCTCTCGATGAGCTTCAAGAGGTCGTCACCTGAAATGGTTCTCCAACAGTTTTGAAGGAGTTGTTTAGCACTTGTTGGGGTCCAGCTCACCCCAAACCATCTGGATTGGGTTCAGGTCCGGTGACTGTGGAGGTCGGGTCTCCACTTTTTGTTAAGTACATAACTCCACATGTGTTCATTCATAGTTTTGATGCCTTCAGTGAGAATCTACCAACTTAAATGGTCATGAAAATAAAGAAAACACATTGAATAAGAAGGTATGTCCAAACTTTTGGCCTGTACTGAATATATATGATTATTTAATCCAATAAAATCTGCAAACCTGTTAATATATATATTGAACTAGGTAATAATTAATAATTATTATAATAATTTTTATTAATTCTTGATACTGTTATTACTTTTTACTACTTTTATTAATGAAATACTTTTGGGGTATTTTATCACCCAATTATTGTTGTACTTTGCAACAGACATATTCTTCTTATAATGATCATTATGGGTATATTTCTATATCTTTATGTATGTGGGTGTGTTTGGATATTGAATGTGTGTGTGTTTATCTGTACGTGTGTCCAGGCCGCGCGCTCATGAGGCTGACAGACAGGAAGTTGGAGCGGATGGGCATCGTACAGGAATCCCAGCGGCAACACATCCTGCAGCAGGTGCTCCAGCTCCGCGTGCGCGAGGAGGTCCGCACCCTGCAGCTCCTCACGCAAGGTACCACACAAACCCACACTCATACCAATCACCTGCAAGACACTGACCAACCACATGCAGCCTAGGCAGAAAAGCACTCGACATCAATCAAAATCTCGCGCTCGTATACCGCGCCGTTCCGGAATTAGACGTGGTCGCTGGGATTGAAGTGGATCTTTGGATCTTAACACCACTTGCGAGTGTTGAGATGGCGAGGAGGGTTAGAGTAAAGTAGAGTCCCTTTCTGCAAATGATGCGGGAACGTCCGATTTGTGTGGCGTGCGGGAGGGGAGCGGCAGCTCTTTAGAGTGGCCACCCTAGTCGGCTGACGCGATGGGAGCCGACAGCCCGACCAGCAGCTGAGGAAAGGCCTGATTTCCTCGGGGATGCGGTCTGCTAGCTGACTCTGCACACGGAGGGAAGGACTGGAGGAGTGCGGGAAACGAAGGAACGGAGAGAGGGAGAGATGGAGAGCAGTGTGTGAGGCAGCCTTGCCGTGGGTGTCTCATTTCCTCGGAGAGTGAAACTGTGAGGGAGGCCGGACGAGTGAGGAAGTGCGAGAGAAGGCGAAGCAATAATTGCTGTGACCAAGCAGAGTTACCCAGACGGACAGTAATTGACCTTTAAGGCTCACTGGGCCATGGGAGCTAAAATAATTACATACCGGAGTACGGAATGCCAAGTGGATCCGTGTGAAATGGTCCCTTTGTCACAGTTCGAGTAAACAAAGAAACACATCCTCGTACACTGATCAGACTGACGAGTAAAATCGCAGAAGTTCGAGGGTAATGCCAACCAACCAGGCAATGTAGCGCTTCTCAGACTTTTCACATGTGAAGTGGAGGCCTAAGCAGCTAGTTTACGCAAGTGGCAGTTTTATTCCCAACACAAATACTGTTTATTATCGGCTGTGGTCCAGAATTGACTGTCAATATACAATACAATAAATATGAACAATAATTTATACACCACTAGAGGGAGCCAATGTTAACTAGCTAACTAGCGCACATAACTGATTTACGTAACTGTTTAACATGCTTATTCTTTTTGTTAAATGCAGCTCTTTTAGTTAATTTGATGTATTCGTGTTTTTGAGATGAGAGTTTTATCTAAAGTGACGTGTCTAATTGATGCATTTTCCAATCTTCTTAATAGCACTACCTATTAAAATTAAAGCAAAGCACATTAGAAACCATTTCAATAGAGCATAAATTAATAATTGTTTAGCCGTTTCATATTTTTTATCGATTTAATAAGAACATGAGACATTCAGTTCCCCTTGTAGTGACAGGTATATTCTAAGAAAAAAACTGCAGTTCTCATCCAGGTTGAGGCCACATTTGGTCTTGAAATCTGTGCTCCTCCTGAATTGGTCTTTTTTTTAAACACACATCTGGCTACACCAAATTTTAATGTGAGATTGAATTAATATAGCTTAAGATATTATGATATGCATTCAGGCTGGTTAACATGAGAGAAGACTGGCTAAAAAACATATTATGCTGCCTTTTCAGCAGGGGAGTTGATCACACTGTTCGTGTTTGGTGTGTGTTGAGTTGTAGCCATGGAAACCCAGGTACCATCAGCGTCCAGGTTTCCAATTTTTCCGTTACTGTTCCATTGAAGGGGCTTTTTAATCATCAGAGGTTCCACTTTAGAATCTGACTCAACATTCATATGCACACAATTTGGACATTTCTACACAATGGGGATGTATCACAATACGAAAATGGGTTAAGATCCAGGCGCAGATTAGAAACAAAAGACTCATGTGGAGTGGAAAAGTCAGACAAACACTTAACACCTGGTATGGGGTGGAAAACAGGGACCTCGGGGCAAATGTAGGTTAAGGTTAAGCATAAACCAGAGTACACCACTCAGACTAGCACTAAGACCATTTGCTCCAAAGCCAAACATGGGGCTATTGGTTCAATACCAGACCTGGATCACTGGTGCAGGCACCAGTGTGAGGGAAACAGGAACGAGGAATAAGGATTGGGCGTGTCCTGCACTCCGCAATCCATTCATGTAAAAGAAACATATTTTGTTTCCTCTTTATTACTTGTACTGTAAGTATATTCTTGGTGTATTCTTAATTCACAGCCATTGCTGATACTAGGTTTAGAATTTCTACAGAAAGTGGTGGTTAATAAGACCCTAAAAACTAGTATCCCATCGTTTTTACCTACTTTTACCATAAATGTATTGTAGATTTGTTTTTTATTTTCATCCTGATGTTTCATATCGTGGGTGTCCCAAATGACTTACAATCAGTAGTTACAGGGACAGTCCCCCCCTGGAGCAACTTAGGGTTAAGTGTCTTGCTCAGGGACACAATGGTAGTAAATGGGATTTGAACCTGGGTCTTCTGTTATCCACTAGGCTACTACCACCACCAAACAAAGATTTTGAACTTGTGTCTTGTAGCTGTGAAGAAAACACAAGTTTCAACGCTACTGCATCCAAGCATAATATTTTTCGCTAATGATCATTGCGAACGTAAATGGGGAAAAACAGGTACATTTGCAGTGTTGAGCGGTGGCATTTTCATAAGAGGACAAAGATAAAGGCAAACCCATTTAGCAGTCTGCTGGGTGAGTTACTACACCCATTACTTCATGAAACCACCGAGTCCTTGGTCCGGAGCTATTCTTGTCCCCGGCTGGCTAATATCGCTGCATATTTCCCTTTCCAGGCTTGTTGTTCAGAAACAGGTCTTTGTGAGGTCCTGATATGATAATTTGTGTTTGGATGTGAGTGCATTCATTACTCTCGCATTAAACCATCCCAGCGCGACGGAGAGGATGTGTTTGGCAGCACGGCCCTAATCGCTGGCTTGCCTTGCCGCGCTAATGAGGTGAATGAAAAGGCCAAGCAGGAAGGAGCACTGGACGTCCAGATGCTACTATTCTCTGAGTGTAGGGTTATTAATATGCGTGTGTGTGTGTACTGTTTACCTCACGTGTGTTTATCACTTGCTACTCACATAGTCACGTAAGATTATGTTAGACACTAGCTTATCATTCCTTGTTACGCGGTATAATATTTTCCAACCAATTTTTAGTTTTTATGAATGTATGGATATGAGTAGGATGAAATATGGCCCAATGTGAGAGGTCCTTCTGCCTGGACAGCGTTGAAACAACTTGTCAGTGGAATAATAATTATAATGAACAATGAACCAGCTTGTCCAATACAAATAATAGACATAAATATCAATCTATAATAGATAGATTTATTTTTTTATTCAGAAATATACAACAACAGAAATATACAACAACAGCAAAACTGTCACTCTAATCATCTCTTCGTCTAGCTGGATCAGGCCGTAAGATTTCGTCCACACCACAGGCTATGTCTTCATTAGGAAGGCATCTTTGGAAGAATCGCCGTGTGTGACGAATCCACCCCTGCGCAGAAGCTGCATCGAGAACATCACAGGCCTGCTCCATGGCCTGAATGAGGGGTACACGCCGCCATGCAGAATAAATTGCGTTAAGGAAGGGGGAGTTTGGTGGAAGATGTAGCACTGCAACCGGAGGCAATGTACTTGGTGTAACGCTGTGACGTTGTGTATTCTGTCACGAAATGAAAGTATTAGATCGGTGTTATAGGGTCCCAGATTTTCTCGGCAGTGGAGGAGCTCAGGTTGGGTAATGCAGGGTAAAGAGTGATGTTACCCCCTCGCTGCCCTGGCACATTGATAATTGCCCTCTGTCCAATTACAATTCTCCCTCTACCTCTAGTCTTTGCTAGATTAAATCCGGCCTCATCTACATTTATATATTCATGTTGGATTTCCTCAGCATCCATTTGCAAGACTCTCCGAAACACAGTGAAAGACAATCGGATGTCGTTCAACTTAGCCTAGGTCTATTGCAGAGTAAATTTACATGGAATTTTACACCATAGTAAGGTGAACAATACATACCTGAACATGCTCATTACACAGATGTTTGACTCTCTCTGAATTTCTGTCACGTGGGACTCAATGCAGTTGCTTCACGTGTACCCGGTTTTCTTGGAGGGTTCGACCTAATGTTGTCAGAGAGACTCGATGGATGCTATTGAAAATATTGTGACCACTGATGACACTGGCTTGGATTCCTCTCAATCCGATGCAGTTTTTGGCCAAAACCATGTGTACAATAGCCAATTCTTGCACCCGAGTGAACACGGGGTCCCTTCCACCTCGGTGTCCGAGACCCTCAACCCTATGTAGACAAAAATACATCCAGCCTACTGTCAAATATCACAGGACAAGATAACAAAAATGATGATGACAAGTAGCTTTAGGTTTAGCTGTTTTCTTGACGGAATGAGAATTGGCTGAGCTCTTAGTCCGGGCGCTCTCAGTGTGAGTCCGTGGTTGATAACGTGTTGCACAGATTTCTCGAGGTAAGGCTTGCCCTCTCCACCTCTTCGCCTGCCTGGGTCACTTCCTCCACCTCCTTCCTCTCCTATTTACGCTCCTCCTCTCATTCTCACTCTTCCTTCCATTGGCGTAAAAGACAGATGGACCCATCCGCAGTCCTTGTATGGCGCGCCCGATTGCTGTGTCTTCAATTAAAAGCACGTGTGTTTGTTCATTCGTGTGGTCATTGTGGAGCCGGTGCTTCTTTTTGGCGAGGAAGTAACCTCCCAATCCTTATCTCTGTGGAAGGTGTGTGTGTGTAAAAAGAGTTTTGCAAAAAGTGTGAAGCAGACATTTTGTGTAATGTTGTGCAGATCTGCAGAGATGTTTTGCTCCTTAAAGTAGAGTTTTGATCCAATTGTGTGAAAATTTTTAATTTAGTGTGTAAACAATTGAAAAGAGCTGTAATGTGGAATGTCTGTGTCTTAGTTGAGCGAGGAAGGTCGATATTTGCGTGTATTGCCGTATTGGTTTTAAGGCACACTTCTTTGTCTATTATCCTCTCTCGAACACATTGCGAGTGGCGCCCGAAACATAACCTCGCAAAAGTCAGGGCCGAGGCTGTCGTGTCTTTGTGAATGGTAGAGGCCATGTGTGGAGGAGAGAGAGAAGACGCATGGCTGTAGAAGTGTGTGTGGGTGGGCGAATGACAAAGTGCAATATATTCTGTTTCTGTATATTGTTTTGTGTGTCACTGTTTATTTGTATGCAAATTCATCCTTGCGTGCTTGTGTGTTGCTGCATTGGGACATGGTATTTGTTGTTTTATTCCTTTTTTATTGGATTGTGTGTAAGTATTTTTTTTTTTTCTACGCCTGTTTCAACTCCTCCTGACGTCACTCCGGGGTCAGGCTAAAGGAATGATGAACGCGTCATTATCTCACAGCATTGTGGGAGACGCACCGAGAACCATCTCCCACCCTGGGAAGGTCATATTCATTTCATTTTTTCATTTCCTTCCAGGGCCATCCCAAAGAGACACTATCTGCTCCCGCAAAGATGTGATTAAGCTTCCAAAGGCAAAAAAAAAAAAGAATGGCTTCAGTATAATTTCCACATAAATTGAAGCCACATGGTAATATTGTATTTAATGGAGTTCTCACTTTCCTTAGCCCAATTTAATGTGAAGACAATCTGAATATATTAGATGCGTTTGCACATTAGGGATCTAATTTTAGCTGCATATCCAAAAGGTTATGGTTCATTATGGAAGAAACCAAGCAAGTCGTATCACTCATTACGAAGCTTGGGCCATAATCTGATCCGATTGTTTGCAGCTGGAGAAGCCAAGGGCTCATGCCACGTGGATGCTGAAAAACGAATTCGCCTGTAAACAGGTTCGAATCCCTCTTCCCATTTACATTTATGGCATTTGGCAGATGGCCTTATCCAAAGCGGCTTACAAGGTGCTTTCATGTTGCCATCAATGAAGTACAGTTCTGGTTCACTAGGACTCAAACACGAATACAATCATTTTATTTCACTCTGTTGTAGTGTTTTCTTGCATAAATCAGACTACAAGAAAGTTACAAGTTAGTCTAAGTTTTCTCTAAAAAGTAAGGTCTTCCCACCAAGACCAAGGCACTTAACCCTGAGTTGCACTGAGGGTACTGTCCAAAAAATGGAAGTGGGATTTTCTATGTGTCTTCTATGATAATGTATTTATTGTTTTAACCATTTGCAAGCCAAAACTATTAATTATACATATCACTTATATTCAAAATCACACATTGAGAGCATTTATGAGATGCTCTTGTCCAGAGCAACCTACACTAGTGCTTTGTTGTCCATATCTGAACTTCATGCTAATATAGCTAGGCTTAAATCAACCACTGCTGTTCAACAGAGACTATAAGTTACAAACAATCATAGCGCAAAATATGTCCACAATGTGAGTGAATAGGCATTAACAGTCGACACACTGCCAATTACCATAGAATAGTTGCCTAAAAACAGCCTTGAACTATAAGATTTAGGGCACAATTTTTTTGCAATAAGCACAGTGCTACATGCAAAGCGTGGGGCTCTTTTGCTAATGTCAGGTAAGCACAAAATTGTGCTCTTTATTAATAGACTGGCAAAAAGTAAACGCCTTAGTCCCACAAGCTTCGTGAAATTATAACCATGCTTGGCACCTCACAACGACAAGCTTATATCCCGCCCACGTGACATTGTGTCAAATGTCAGCACAATCAATGCAAAAAAAATAAACAAGCAGCTTGACATTCCCCAATATTGCAATCCCTTAACAGGAAGCTGCTCTGGAACGGTGCTCCGGTTAAATTAAATTCTTGACTAGGACGCTAAATAAGTGCAGAGACCCCTTTGCAGCTGTACCCTGTTAGCGGGGCCTTTTGTGTTGCAGACTCGGCGCCCGAATGGCGTGACATAATTTTTGCTCTAAAAGCATCTCCGCCGGCTCAGGTCACGCAGCTCGGCGTTCCAAACATTTCTGCCACTTAAAAAACCCTCCGGCGAGGCTGCGGCGCGACATTTAAGCAAGTGCAGCGCTCCCTGTTAAGGTTACCAATTAGACTGCGATTCTCCCCTACGCGCCTTTCCGAGTGGGCCGCCGGTCGGCTGATTGGCTCCTTTTATGCCCCGCTAACCGAAGCGAACAGGAGCCCGGAGAGCGCCAAGGTCAGTCCGCGCGTATAACAGATAGATCTACCAAGGGAAACGGCGAGGAATTCGAGAATACGACCGAATCCCCTCCACCCCCTTCCAATCACCTCTACTCTCCCTCTCCATCTCTCTCTCCGTCAAGGACATTTGAATGCAGCGCGACGAAGCATGTGCAACACGCTCGGCCACTTAATGAAGCCAGGGAAAACGGAATGTTCCGGAATGAAGTCGAGGTAGAAACGTGCCATTCACGTAACCCCCGAACGCCCACGCCAAACATATGCGAAGTTACGACTCCTCGCTCCCGGGCTGCTGGAAGATGTGTTCGGCGGGCGCAGCTGCCTTGGCAACTGCGAGGACGGTTTGCTTTGCCACCCACCCCTACGTAAACTAAAACTCGAACCTTATCGGAAGACTACCTGCCTAGCCGGTACAACCCGGAGAGCGGACGTAACATGGCCGGTGGAAGCGGCCTCGTAATCAGAAGGTCGCCGGTTCGAAACCCAATCCGCCAAGGTGCCACTGAGGTGCCCACACGCTGCTGCCCGGGCGCCTGTCATGGCTGCCCACTGCTCACTCAGGGTGATGGGTTAAATGCAGAGGACACGTTTCACTGCGTGCACCGTGTGCTGTGCTGCTGCTCAAGCACTTCACTTTCACATCCGAGCAGAGGCACAGCGAATTGGAGAACATGCACACACACACGCACAGGAGAGTGACAGTTTAAGGGGGGCGAGTTGAGTTAAGTGAGTCAGTAACGAGGGAAGCGGGGCGTCGGTGGAGTTCTAAAATGGACCGTGGCCGAGACGGGAGGGTTGACTTTCACTCGCCGGAGCCACGTTCATCGGTTTAACGAGAGGCGCGGGCCATTAGAAGAGCACCGGACCGGTTCCGCTCTGTCTGCCAACGCCCAGAACCCCGACCGCCGGGCACTCAAGCGGCCCGACGCCAGGGTGCTCGCACAGGCGCTCGCCGTGAGTCAGAAGGGAGAAGCGAAGGTGAAATCCGCTTCCCAGAATCCAGCCGCGGACTTCCCATAAGAGATCGATAGGCTGGACCTTACGCAGCGCGGGCCGCCAGATTTACGACACCGGCTTTGTGGCTCTGGTGAAGGTCATTTTTCCTCAGAAGGAACATGAAAATGCTGTTTTTTTCCTCTGCAATGTTTCTCTCTATTCTGGAAGCGTTGTATAAAGCAAAGCACACTGAACGTGGTCAGCAGTATCAGGGTCCCTATTTTGCCAGTCATAATTCTCGCATAAAAACACTGATTATCTAGCGATGATCGTGTTAGAACACTTGTGGACAGGAACTGGACAGGAACAGGAACTGTGGGTGTTTTGGACAATTTTGGACTGGAACAATCAGGCACATTATCCAGCAAGGCATTCATTTGCAGACTTTGCGTGCTGAAAAGAACGGGTTTAAATTGTCCTGGATGAGGAAGTAGGGTCAGTCATTGCCATGGGGTCCTCGGTTTCTTTTCATAAAAACATCATAAATGCTCATCTTCTGGGTGACAGACATAAAGACACTGAAAGAAACAAGACAGTACTTTTTTCTAGCTTTTATCTACTTATTTGACAATAGGATATATTAGATCCTGCACTATTACACCCAATACAGCACATGAGAAAGAATAAAAAATAACAATGATAATTTAATGACATTATAATTGACATGGAACGTATAAGACGTTGGATACTGAAATAACTATTGGGATACTCTAGTAGGGAAAAGAATGATAAAGAAGGAGAATGAGTGTGTGGAAATGATGTGTGTGTGTGTAGAGGGCATATAAAAGGAAGTGATCTATATAATCTTTTAAGATTTTGACCGTCATTTAGAGACGTTCAGGATTTATAGTGTCATTGCTGCTGTCCCCCACTGAAATGACATGGTTATCCATTACTCGTTAACATTATCCTCCCGAGGTCGTTAATGATGGATGACATTTAGCCGTGCAGCGACACAGAGATGGCTTTGCGGTTGTAACATTAAGTTTATCCTTGATTTACAATGTGTTCAAAATTGCCGGGTAATTACGATACGCAGTTGTCCGCTGCTGGTCTTTTGAAAGTTTCCAAATGTGTACTTTCACCCTATTTTACCACCCCATTCATCTAAGTCAAATTTTTCTTGTCTTGTTGTCACAAACACAAGATTAATGGCTTTTGCGTTGCACATGATCCAACCTGCATGTCCAGTAACTGAGCTGGGGTTAGATTCCTGCAGAGCGAAACAAATGTCCAATAGTTCTGTGTTTTCACAAGAACTGTTTGGATAAGAAAGAACCCGCCTATCTGACAAAATGGGCTCATTCTAAGGTCCCTCAAGACACTTAACTCTAAGTTGCTCCAGGGAGACTGTCCCTGTAACTACTGATTGTAAGTCGCTCTGGATAAGGGCGTCTGATAAATGCTGTAAATGTAAATGTAAAAATATGTCTCCGAATCGAAAGTCATGTGACCAAACACGTCACATCCGACTGAAGTGAGACTTCAGTCAGCTCGCAAACTTTGAGAGAATGAGAGAATGGATCGGATATGTTGCTGATCCAATCCATGTACTAATCATTTAAATCACAGCTTTTTGCGTTCATGTAATCGCACAGACTGACATCGCAATTACGATTGCGTTTAGATTAATCGTGCAGCACTAATTAAATGGTTGCTCTTTGCATTCCAAAATAAATTCATTGATGTTTTTGCATGTTTGACAAAATCTGATTTTATATAGTCTCTTTAGATCGTAACTTGATTAAGCATTAATGAGAGATGTTTGTAAGAGTCACTTTGTGTCCTTATTCAGATAGATTATGCTAGTGAGTAATACGTTAACATTTCAGATGGTCACCTGAGCAAATCTGATTTTAATGCCTGAAAAAAATGTGTAGCAAAAACGATTCGCTTATAAATAATTCATTTGTCCGTGTCGTAATACCTGTAATCGCCGGTGAAAGCGATGACGGGTGGATGGGCCTGTCTGCCTGAGTGTAAGTGCTAAAGAGTCAACATCACGGTTAATTCAGGGTGAAGTGAGAAGCAGATTAACACGATTTAGTGTGTTAATGCAACATGAAGCATTTTAACAAGATTTATCGTGCAGCCCTGCTTTAGCGTGGTGTTTACTGTCATCTCTGAAGAATGTCTCATCTGTTTAGCCGGTGGCGTTTTTGCTCCGCTCTTCAACTTTAGGCCTGGGTCTTTGTGCCAAGGCTAATCGTTCTCCATTTAGGAGCTCAGTTGGAGGATGCCGTTTCCTAACCTGTAAACTGTTGAGATTTAAATGTGATTACAGCCCTTGGGGTTGTTCTGCAAAACGTCTAATACCTATACCAATAATAGGATACAATCAATCAAACTGAAGGAATTAATTAGCATTAAGTTAATTATGATATTGTCTCGGAGCATTATCCCATGACAGGCCACCAGTCATTTGCAGAATTGCACCAGGGCATTAATGTTCACATAACTCACAATAATGAAGTGGTGTTTTAAATTCGTAATGAAGACTTAATTAATTCCTGGGCCTTTGCATTTCAGTCGAACGCTGTGATGAATTAGATAGTAATATTCGCATTTGTGGGTCATAAAACATAAATACGAATGAGTGTGACACACATGTATGAAGATCCAATGTGCATTCCAGCATGTTTAAACACAACTGAACTGATTCTACTGTTCCTGTTGGTTGAAGCATTGAAGGGTCACTGACAAATCAATGGAAAGGGATTGTGAGGATCACCTGAATCTTTTTATGGTGTAGTACTGAAGGTATTGGTGTCTTCCAGGAAGAAAAACCCATCTATGGATCGTGCAAGTCACTGAATCTTGTGATACGACCTTCATAGATGCTGGGACAACAAAATAACCATTGGCAAGATGAGTTCCTCAGATTCTGACATAGAGAACTAGAAACTAGAATGTCCTCTAGCAACCAAGGTATAAACCAAAGAAAACCAATGGAGGACAAGTGAATTGCCCCTTTAGTAAGCGTCTCCACCAGCATCATGCAGGAATGGCGTTTTGATGGCGTCCACCCCCTCACCACCCATTACATGTACGCCTTTTATCAGACGCCCTTATCCAGAGCATTCAGTACTTAGAGGTACAGTCCCCCTGGAGACACTCAGGGTTAAGTGTCTTGCTCAGGGACACAATGATAGCAAGAGGGGTTGGAACCTGGGACTTTGTGGGCTTCTGGTTCACAGGTGACTGTCTCACCCACTAAGCTATTTCCACCCATCCAGGACGTTTGGTCAACGTAGTCTGGGTGTGCGTGTATCTATGTGTGTGTGCGCGCACACACACGCAAGGGAGAGCATGAGTGAGAGTGACTTGCCCCAGGCTTGTTTTGACCTCTATTAAAGATTTACGCTCTTCACAGGGGTACTTATTAAACCCCAGGGCCCCCTTTATGACGTTAACTTTCAGCTTGATTGTAACTGTGGGGGAGATTAAAGGCGCTACATTGAAAGGTCTTTTAGCTATTCTAGATGATTGATCTTTGCAGGACCCTTTGATATTGGAGCTGAGGGTCCCTTCGCTCCGTCTTGCTGGCCTCATGCCCCCTCGCTCCTGCAAACTGCCAACTCGCAATGCCAATCCAAGTGTAATTACAATGCATAGTTGTACCCTCCTTTTTCTGGTGCAGCAAGTGACACAAGTGCTCAAATAGCAGACTGCAATTTATAAAGAGAAGAACCTGCGGTGATCGTTGGTCTTTCTTTTGACAGCCAGATACAGAATTGCTGAATCCTGCAGATATCACCCATCAAGGAAAAACACCCCCCCCCACACAATCCCTGATATTAAAGCCTTACATTACCAACATCATACCATTAACAGCAGCGTGGGACCACCACCCGCTTACGCTGATCACGACTAGGTCGTTTGTGCTTGGTTGGAACCCTGCTTAGTGTTGCTTGGTGGGATATGGGTACCTGTGCAGTCGCACTTTCCTACATGAAAACACTGAGAACACTGACTACAGTACCAATACATCATACTGATGGTCCCGGGCCCGTGGGGGGAACCTCACCATGTTCAAGGGTTTCTTAATTGCTTTCTGCAGGTATCTACCGCTTTATTGTTGCAGATCATAATTTCTGTACATCAGACCACTATGCCCAGGAGTTTATTATCTCAGTGAATCACACTGAGTGTGATTTTTTTTTTTCTTCCTTTCTTTTTCCATTTATTTTTCCTAATGGAGCCTCCTTCACCATTTTGTGTGAAGGGAAATAGATCGTCGCTGTTGGTATTGATTTTCGTAAGAGTTTGTCGGGAATTTGAAATTGCTATCAATGCTTCATTGCATTCATGGTGAAATATTAAACTTTAATCAGGGGTTGATCGGTGAAAGTGAAAATGTTAAGGTGATTTACTGTGTTGTGGTTAAGGTGTTTTCTTCATCCAGCTCCACCGGGCCTGTCGGGCTTTTATTGGATGCTTTAGATGGCATGCGAAACCTTGGTGTGGCTGCAGTGGGGGCCAGTGGTGGCCTAGCGGTTAAGGAAGCGGCCCCGTAATCAGAAGGTTGCCACTGAGGTGCCACCGAGCAAAGCACCGTCCCCACACACTGCTCCCCGGGCGCCTGTCATGGCTGCCCACTGCTCACTCAGGGTGATGGGTTAAATGCAGAGGACAAATTTCACTGTGTGCACCGTGTGCTGTGCTGCTGTGTATCACATGTGACAATCACTTCACTTTCACTTCACTTATTTGTCTGCAAGAGGAAATGATGGCAGTATGACAAAGCGGAGCAGATGCGGTACTTTGTGCAAGAAATGCGCGGTGGCCCAGAGTTTATTTTGGCGAGTGACCCAGACCCAGATCTTCGGAGTTAAGATAAGTGCAGCCCATGCTCTCCTTTTTACTCTTCAGTCTGTGCCGTGGCACAGTCTCAGACAGGAACATGTTCAAGTAGACTGGCACCTATGATCATCACCCTGGAGAAGCTTGCTGTTATATCACAGTCTCCGTGGTCTACAAAACCCATCCCAATCAGAAGCATGGATCAGAGATGGGCTGCTCAGAAGCATTCACTTCTGGTGTTCAGACAGGCCTCGTGTTTTGTCAGGGCATCCAGTCAACATGGTTGTGGGTTTGAAAGTGAAGTGATTGTCATTTTGAAACACTCCAGCACAGCATACGGTTACACAACAAAACGTGTCCTCCGCATTTAACGCATCACCCTTAGCGAGCAGTGGGCAGCCATGAAAGGCAAGCAGTGTGTGGGGACGGTGCTTTGCTCAGTGGCACCTTGGTGGTTCGGGATTCAAACCGGCAACCTTCCAATTACGGGCCCATTTCCATACGCGCTAAACCACTTCTGCCCAACTAAACTCTCTAATAACTCGACTGAACTCTCAGATAGCTCTACTAAACTGTCCAATAACCCTGAATGGACAGTCAGCAGAAGCTCCTGTGGTCCATCCAGCTGCATCGCCTGAAGACTGCGGCTTTCAGAGCTGCCTTAATGTACTGTCGTTCCGTGTGATGAAGTACGGAGGCCGCCGCACCGTGGTTATTGCAGCCATTTTCCACTTAATTACTGCCGTGGTCAGCGTACACGAGTGGGGCTTTCGGGGCACGTCCGGTGCATCGCGCGGCACGTCACGCCGTTGTTTCCCTCTTAATTAAGGAGAGCGAGCGGCCAGTAATTGCAACGAGGGACACCGCGGGCGTTTCTCGCAGCGTGACAAATCTAATCTAACGGCTCCGCCACTGACATCACGGACCGACCCAGATGCCCTCTCCATCTCCCCGCCTTCTCTCCCGGCTGCGGCAGGTCAGCGGAGATCCCCACTAATTCAATTACACTGGCAAAATGAAGAAATATCATTCTGCGTTATTTACTGATTATCCACGTAATTACTTCGCGTGTGAGAGGTAGGGCTTCCGGTAAATTTACTCCTCTGCTCTTACGTTTCGGTCGGGGAGCAGTCGGAATGTAAAGAATATGTATGACATGCAGCCCTGAGCCTCGGTGAATACGTGCTTTTTGGAGAAGGCTTCTGTTTATTTATGCATATAGGGGTTTTGCTGGGTTAGGCTCTAGTCTTTTTTTTTTTCAACACAAAATCAATTGGGAAAAAAGTCGATGAATTATTCACGATTAAATACTATTCTCATCTGAATTGGCCCCACAGCTCACTGTCCGTCTCCATCTTTATGTAGGGCTTGTCACCGGCAATTTGTATTGCATTGTTGTGGCAGGTCAGACCGCACACAGGCACTAAACAGAATGCAGATGTGTTAATTGCATGCAATTTCTTTTTTGTTTATTTAATTAAATAGTTTTTCTCTGAACACCACAGGCAAAACAAAGTGTTAGGGATTCCGTTTCATCTTTCAGCCCTGGTTGTATCTCTATAACAAAATAATGAATAATTATTGCAGTTAAGCGTAAGTTAATGTTGTCTGGACCACAACAGGGCAAAATAAAACCTGCGCTGTAGGTCTTTTACACTAAATCACCACCTAGTGGTGTTTCCTCATATGACAATGGTCATCATTAAAACTTCTCTTCGATCACATCTACGTCCATCGTAGCTTGCTGATGTGTTGACTATCTTCTGGATTAGACGCGATGCATAAAAAAGGCATCAGTCCCGAATTTTGCTCTGTCTGTAAGAGCGGCGTCGCATGCGTTACACGCCTCCACTAAAGCTAAGGAAAGCCCTTTTGTGTGAAGCCCTGTCTGCTTTGATCAGCGGGGTGATTCCATCTCAGTGGCAGGCAGTTCGATGCCTTTCTATTTCTCCCTTTTTTTCGAATTGCAGTGACTCACCATCCCTTTGAAATTTTTCCTAATAAAAGGCTATTCCGTGCACAAATGCTTCCATTTGTGGTGACGTGTGTCAAATATAAGCAAATAGTTCTATACGAATACTGTAAATTCTAACAACAGGCAGTGGATGTAATGCTGACACTTCACTCATACACATAAACACAAAAATTCTTTCAATATATAAAGTTTAATGGGTGTGTGTGTGTGTGTGTGTGTAGGCCCTGGGTCCGGGTTGGGCTCCAGCAGCCATGACCCTGCTTCAAGAATAATGGGGTGATGGAATGTGAGTGAGTGAATATAACTGGCAGCAGAAAATCTGAAACATCAGGGTCTTCATTACGTACATCAAGTTCAGATCTGCGCCCTTCAGCTGTCACTGTATGTTTATCGGGGTGGCGCGGCGCTATCTGATCATGCTTCCTTTCCACCCCGTCAACTTGGTGCACGAGTGAACTCGCTGCTTTGGTTTTAGGCTAACGTCAGGCAGATTTGCTTAGCTTATCTTAATTAGCTGTTCTGTCGCTAAGATGCGTTTTGGCAGCGATTTTTCTGAATTTAAGAGTAGGTGACGGTCGTTGAGAGATGCGTCTGGGGGCAGGAGGACTTTCGCATATTTGCTACGGTGACAATGTCAAATGTTCCTTTGTCGTCTTGAGAGTCAAATATCATCGCAGAGGTCTTCTCGGCCACAGGGTTTTATTGGTCAAATCCAAAGTGAATATATTTAAATAAGAAATAGGTTCGGTTTTATGTCGAGGATTCTCTCTGACTCACCAATGATGAGGAAGAATTCTAAAAAATGAATCTGTTCTTATGTCTGAAATATATTTTTTTCTCAATGCATGCTAATAACAAAATATTATCACACTCACATTAAAAAGAAAATTCCAGTTCCCACACCCTCTCCCAAACAAAATCTTTCTCTCTTAATCCCGTCTCTTTTGAAGAGCTTGTGAGCACTTTGTGTCTCCACTGTTCTGCTGCTGTATAGTTTTCTGTAGTATAAGTGTGTGTTAATTATTCAACACCGGTTCTTTTGACGGGTCTCTTTTGACGGGTCTGTTGACCAGTGATCTCGGTGTTTGGTTAAGTTTTCAGGAGGGTCAATGGGATGCAGACACTGTTGTGTGTGTGTGTGTGTGTGTGTGTGTGTGTGTGTGTGTGTGTGTGTGTGTACCAGTTTAGGAAGCTGTTGTCACAACTGATGAGATATTGCAGATCTGTAGAGTTCTGCCGAAGAGTGGAAACTATTCCTTTCAAGAGGATGCGTATGAACGTGTGTGTGTGTGTGAGTTTTTCTACTGTTATTACTTTGACTAACCCACAGGCAAGGTTTATTAAGTCAGTTTACCTGCTTGAGCCGAATTCTGTATAGATATTGTAGTCGATAAAAGTTATTGCAATCTAAGTTTTGCAATCTGAAAATCAATGAGGCATTCAATGTAATTTAAATGTGTGTTATTGATGTAACTACTTGAAAAATGCCTCCTTCCTGCATATAGCCTGTACCGAAATGTCACTTATTAATTTTTATTGATTTGCTCTTTTTAAGCCATTGATTAATTGTTTAATTTGCTTCACCAGTGCAATGTAATAAAAAAGTCAGGCACTGAAAATTGGTTTGATGTTGGATGTTATATAACTTGGTCAACTAAACTGAATGCATGAAGATGCACACATGCACAGGTGCGTGGGAGCTTTTTTATCCGGATCCCCGGCATCCTCAGCCTTACTAGAGGCCCAAACTAAAAGTGCAGGACTCACTCCAGGGAAATAAATAGAAAGTAATATCCTCTCCAGAAGGCCTTGCTACCCTGCCCCCTCCTAACAATTACAATATATCTGACAAAGGCGCAGAGCCCAGATCCCTGGCCATTTCTGCCGAGGTGCCGGCTGTCAAACGATGGCAGGTCTCATATAAAAGGAAGCAAGAATGGCATTAATACAGTCTTATTGAATATAAAACCGGCCAGACAGTAGAGCAACAATCGAGAGCCCTGCTGAATGCCAGCAGACTCTGCACAGTCGGGACATGAGTCATTTTCACCAGAAAAGGAAAATGAAGACGTTCCTGCTTTAGTTGTTTTTTTTTTTTATATATATATTTGAATATTCTAAATGGTTTGTTATGTGAAACTGCAAAATTGAGAGCAATTTATTTCGTTTCCCCGCCAACTCCTTTATAAATTACATTTTTAAGCAAAGTACTACTTTTAAATGGAAAGTTGGCCCTGTGGTATTTTACTTGAACTTTAATAGACCTCAAGGTGCCCACCTTAGTCAGGTGCTTCTGGTGGTATATAGAAAGACGCAGCTTTTGCAGACATTCCAAATGTCATGCGGTAGATATCATCACACAGCTGGTAATGGAGGAACCATCCACTGCTTTTAACATAAATATGCATTTTTAAATATGTATTTATTAAATGAAATCTCATAGACCGACTCTATACTCATTTTGTAGATACAAACATGCATTAAACATACATGACGTGTGGGAACAGCTGTTGCACTCAAAGATCCATGTCTCCTTTGCTTGCAAAAGAACATTTTTTCATATTCATTTGTTATTATAAAACCGTTGTATTGTATGATGGGGAATCAAAAACTTAAAATGCTTCCATTGTCACATGAAGGGACGTTTGTGTAGTACATACAGAACTGTTTGGAGCTTCTTTTTTTTTTTTTTTGAGAAAAAAATACTTACATCCTGCAACCACATTTCGTTACCAAGAATATCCACAGAACACAAAAATGCTTTATAATTTCATTTTCTAACAAAGAAGCCTCTGCTTATTGAGAAACTTTCAACAAAAGTTGCCCGTGTCGGGCTAATAGATAACAACATAATTCAATCACAAAGTATCGTGCAAGTAAGCGATTGAAGTTCTCACTAATTCTGGTGTTGACAAGGCAAATTTGAGATTCGAGGTGATGGTGAAAAGTACCGTTAACCTGAACGTAGTTATTTCTACTGTATTTTCCGTACATGATACGATACACATTTAAGCCAAATTGCTGCATGTAGATTTCAGTATTTTCACATGGTAACCGTTCCCGTAACAGAAAAATGCTGGGATCAGAGGTACTGTGTATGGTTTAAAGGACATAGTGGTTTAAGGGGCTGCAATCATTTGGCGGCCAAGGCTTTCTTGATGCATTTGGGAAGAGCCGGCCGGCCTCCGTCAGGCAGACAATGGCGAGCCGACATCACTAATGCACCTCAGGTCAGCCCCACAGACTCCTCTGCTTTTAAGATAAGATAAGTAAGTGATTCAGCTTTGGCTGCAGCCGCGGCGAGGAGAATCGGTCGGAGTAGTGAAGTGGCGCGGGCTTTAATAGCTGCTTTTATGTCCTTGCAGCACCCCCAGCACCCCCCTTTTGTCATCCAAAGCTCCGAGACGCCTTGACAGTGCTGTTTGCTTTCTCAGTAGTGCCGTCCGTCCGTCGACAGCGGACCCCTCTTACTTGCTTTCAGACCCTCCCGAGGTCGTTTGCTTGCATTTTCATAAAGCAAATTAACAAGGCTCTTTGAACCTTGAAGAAAAACAACAGCTTTGATGTCCAAGATATTCTCAGGTATGAAAAAGGGAGAAGTGGTCTCACAGTAATTATGTTCCCATGCCATCATTAAAGCAGAATTATTCATTTTGGCTCTTTTGGAGCTTCTCATTCACTCCGCACAGTTTTCCCCTCTTCTTGATAAAGGAGTGATCATCAAAGACCCTTTTAAAACACCAGTTGTATCTAGTATGGCATGCTGATGATCAAATGCAGACAGGAAATCAATATCATCTCTCTGATCAATTTTTGGGGGGCTGTTGCAACATTTAAAAAGAAAAGCAAGATATCAGATATCCAAATATGTAAGCTGAAATAAGCCCTCGGGGAATCATATCAGACACTCTTAAGGCTTTGGCTCATCTAAAAGATATTCAACAGATAATTACAAAAAAAAAAAAAACACTGGGCCCTATTTGAAACGTGGCAACCGGCGCTGCGCTAAGCGTGCCGCTTGTTCTCCTGCATCTCAGCACCTACGGGAGATTTTTCGAGCAACATCAGCATCATCATCCACCACCATCAAAAGATGGGTAGGCCTTTCGGAAGACTGGCGTCCATCCTGCTGGTAGAGTCTCTACACACTTCCACTCCTTATGGGCCGGGGACGTCCTGAAGTCTGCCGTCTCAGATGTGCGCCCTTTGCCTTTTCCGGCATCCAGCCGTGAGAGCTGCGTTTGAAGGCCAGGCGCATGCTAAACATCAGCTCTGCTCGCGCCCGGCCCGGTAATTGTGGCAAGCGAAGAGACGTGAAATATTCACCGTGACCGCCGCGAGGGTGCGGCATGCGGAGGCCGGGCTAATATTTACTCTGGCGGCCCCGCCTCCCTGACACAGGGGAAGTACGCAGAAGCGGAAGGGATTGGCTAATTACGAGGGGATGGAGGAAAAGCTGGAGAAGAATAGAAAGAAGGGTGCGAGATGTGGTGGGCTGGGGCCACAGATGGAGAAAGCGAATAAAAAAGGGAGGAGGGAACGGACTGCGTGCGCTAGCAGAGCGAGAGAGAGAGAGAGATCAGGTGCTGGGCTTGAATTAGGAGATCCTTTCATCGGCCCTCTGGAAGAGGCAATTAAAAGCCAGGACGGGGGTGAACAGAGTGTGATGGACATGATCCTGATGCGGCGTTAATTATAAATGTTTGCGCAAGCTCCCCCTCGGTGAAAAGGAAGAGGAGGTTCGCAGAGGAAGGGGAGGGGGGGGCGAAGTTCTTGGCTTTCGGAGAACGAACAGCTCGGGGAGATCGAAGGGAAGGCCTGTTAACCCCCATTAGCCTCCTCCTTGTGTGGGGACTTGCAGAATACAAATCACACACTTGCCATTGCGCCTTCGTCTTCAACTCCTGGTTTTCTACTGCCGCCTTCTTCTTTTTTTTTTGAGGATAGAATCGCTGACAGAGCCAAGGGGGGAGAAACATGATTGGCAATGTGGGTGATTTCTCTAATCAGATGTTTGGAGCCGATATGAATATTTGTCTTGAGAGGTGTTATCAGTCTCGATTGTGCAGCGGAATATGAATTTGGAAATTGATATGCGCTATGGGAAATCTGTGTCCTCGCTCCATCCTCTTTCGATGGAAGACAAACAAAAATATATATATATATAAAAAACATGGATCAATTTTCTGCATCGTAACAGTTTCTAATTTCACTCTACACATGTGATGATTGAATTAAACCCTTTTAATTCCAGAAAAAAATCAGTATTGCTTCCATAATGAGAGCCAGAGCTTTGGGATTGAATTAGGGTGGAAGCAAAATTACCAAGATAGACCCCCTGAAGAAACAGAGGTCCTTTCATCCCACTTTCATTTCTGTTCTACCTCATAAAGGCTCAGTTTGAACACACCTCTGCACCACGAGCCCAATTTCATCTGCAATTTTTATGAATGTAGCTCTTTCAGGGTTTCTTAGTCACCAATGAGAACAATAATTCAGCAGAAACTCTTTCGTCACTGATTTGCTTGCAATGCCAGTGCCCATAATTCCTAAGGAGCCACTATTCACTTACACTATAATTACAGTCATGTTCATCAGTGTTGTTTATCATGATTTTTGGTAGGTCTCTTGTTCTTCTCTGCCATGCATTGAAGTTGATGTTGAATGGCAGCTTGTCAAGATGATTTTGGTCCTGGGTCAAAAAACATGGCGGCCCGTGGAGAATTGCACAATGTGCATCACTCCCCATTGTTCCAAGCTGGAATTTGCCTTTTTTTTTGGCAGGGGCTGGGAGGGGTGGGGGTTGCCTGGTAAAGCTCACATGCCTCGAACTTCTGGTAGTCCTGCGTTCGTCTTTCAACCGCCTGAGGATGTTCGAGCGCTCCCCTCCCTGAGACTATAAAGTTAATCTTGCGGTTTATTGGATTGGAACCTTCGAGGTGAAACTCGATCTTCATCACGTGGTCCAGGACATGGTGGACTATGCCGGCTTGTGAACTGCACGCCACCTCGATTAAGATCTCCGGCCGTGGCGGCAATTACCCCAGCCCCGGACCGCAGTGACGACAAAGTGGGACTGTCAGCGGCCGCCATCCAAGCCCAAGTCCCCCTGTCGATACGAGGCCCTTCTGCAGATAAAGGGAGACACGGACAATATATCTCCTCTACAACGTCCTTCCCTCCCCCCCTTTTCCTTTTTACTGCCTTGTCAACGGCACTTGCGCCCCGCCCGCCCCATCGCTCTCCTCTGTAAATTAAAGCCCACCCTCCGCCAATCACTCCTCGCCATCGAAGGCTTTGTCAGTCCACCAAATAAAGGCATGTGCTGCCAGTGTCAGTATTGCTTAGCCGTCAAGGCGATTCTTTTTTTCCCCCCTTCTTTCTCTACGCGTCTCCATTTTCTCGGAATAAATACGGCGATACCCGAGTCCCGGCGATCAATGCCGCCAAACTCCTAACGAAGAATGAAATTCCCTGCCGCGGGGTATTTCCACACGTCTCTCCTCCTTGACAAATTTAATCGTCTCCTCTGTTTTTTTGGGGGTTTTTTTCCACCGTACAATCCGAGCGCCGGTGTTAAGTAAACGGCTGAGGACCCGTGCAATGGATACACTCGTGAGTGGGTCTTGACGTCAGCGGACGACCTCAACGTCGGAGCCCGGTTTTCGACTCATGCGACGAGGGTTTCAACTGGCTTCGTTCGCCGTGCCAGTCTGGTGATGGGCGATATTGCGCGCCAGGTGTTGTGTGGGCACAGCCAAGGCTGTGGACTGTTGGAGGTGCAGCCTGTGCCAGCGCTGAGGTTGGCATCCAGCAGACTGACGCCTTCCCTGTTGATTCAGAAGCATTTGGCTCCGGCAGGAACGCTGGGCCCGAGCCTGTTTAGGCTGATGCTTTATGATTAGTCCCTGAGCTGCACTATAGCTTTCTAGGCATCTGGAGTAATAGTCTTTGGCCAATGAAGGACATAAAAGCAGTGGTGGCCTAGCAGTGGTGGCCTAGCGGTTAAGGAAGCAGCCCCATAATCAGAAGGTTGCCAGTGACACCAAGGTGCCACTGGGGTGCCACTGAGCAAAGCACTGTCCCCACACACTGCTCCCCGGGCGCCTGCCAGTCACTTTCACTTTCATATGCAAATATTTCTGAAATTGGGATCTTTGCTGGGATTCACTGTATCAATAAGCACGTTCTCTCATTTGGAGGTTCTTTCATTAATTCATTCTAAAAGGCCTGGGTAAAAATTAACAATATTTTGTGACACCGTTTCAGGACATCATTGAGGTTCTGGCTTTCAGAGGTTGGATTAGGAGGTTGGATGGATTGATGGGGGATGGTAGTAGCCTAATGGGTTAGACACTCGCCTATGAACCAGTTTATCACAAAGTCCCAGGTTCAAAGCCCACTTCCTACCATTGTGTCCCTGAGCAAGACACTTAACCCTGAGTTTCTCCATTCATCGCCCTGAATCATGCATGGGTTATAAGTGGTTAACAATATGCTTATTAGTCTTGTAATGAATATATTTATAAGGCAGCGGTTTCATGAGAAGGAACCAATGATTTGTAACCATAGTGACAAAAAAAATGCGACATTGATGGGCTGGAATTCTGTTTTGGCATTTGATTCTGCTGAAGAGGGTGGTGGTGGTAATTATGTATTGGAATCCAGTCTATGCCATTGGAAACCCACTGCAATTCATGGTAATTAGTTTGCAGTCACTGAAAACATTTCCATTTTTAATGCTAAGGAAATGGTTTTAGATAGATGTGTTTTGGCAGCGCATTTTGTCCGGGGGTTATAAATATTTCTCCTCCACTCATAAACTCGACACTGTACACTGTACATTAAGCTCGTTGTTGTTTTATTGTTCTTGCGGTTGGGACGTGAATGCCAAAGACAGCACATGAATTTAATCAACGCATTAGTGTTAAGGGTCGGTAGATATGATATTAATCAGCGTCAGTCTCATGAAGTCAGCAAACAAGGCTAAAGACAATGCAGATCGTTCTCAACTGTGCAGCACGCTTCCTGTTTTTTCAGCCACGCGGCCGTGCCGATGTGTATAATAAGGGCTGAGATGCAGAGTCGACTTTTTAACCCCCTCCTATTTCATAGATTATGTTTTAGTTTGAACTGAATTAAAATCCAGTATGTAATCCGCTCGTGTTTGTTTTCCCTCCTAATAGAATTTAAATAACAGGAACGAGTCCCATTTCCTCTGGAAAGAAAGTGATTATCATAGGTACTTAAGTAGAAAATTGATTTGCAATTGTGTCATTGCCTCAGTGGCTTCTTGTTGGGCCCTCGTATACCCAGAGAAGGGAAGCGAGGGAGTCGGGGAGCGGGGCAGAATGTGATTCAATTTCAGATGATAAAAGGAGCGCTTCCTCGTGTGAATTGTGCTCGCTGTCTGGTTCTCTTCTCCCTTGCTCTCCCTCTCTGGCAGATGTACAGTTTCCTGAAAGTCTGCTACAGCCCACCATTGTGCTTGCATGTGAGGGGCTGTGCGTAGAAGAGGTGGGGTCACCTTACCTTATGGACATCATTCTGTCCATGTTGTCAGCTGTGTAAAAAAAAAAAAAAACTTTCTAAAAAGTTCTAATAAAAATAATCTTGTCTAGTGCCCCTGCTGGCCGGCAGCAGTATACAATTTATCCGCAGTATATAATTTATCCGCTCCGCCCACTGAAAAAATAGCCTTTTTCCTGTGTTTTCACTCTTCTATATTTCCATCCATAGCACCAAAGCACTGATTTCGACCAGAAATAAAAGGGTCCAGATTTCTCCCGCTCGCGGTTTGTCAGTGCGGAGTGGGCGTTTGAAACAAGTCACACATATTACCGGAATAGGCTGTTGGAAGCCAATTACTCATCATTCGTGCAGATCTTAGTCCAGGGGATTCATACCCACCTCGTATATTCACACATTCTGCATTACTGAGTACATAATGTCATTGCATACCTCTGGGATCACACAATTAAAAGGTCAAACCTGGAAATATCTGCATAATGGACGAAATAGATTTTTTTTTGTCATTTTTGAGCTCCCCTCCAGACAAATCTCCTGTTTGGCTCCTCTGGTCATGACCGAAAGAATGTTCTGTGTGACATTCATTCCCCAGCGGAGAGGAAATGCATTCCTATTATTAATATTTATCATTTGTTAACTTGGTGGATGCTTTCCTCCTGTGTGACCTACATAGCTGACAGATTTTCCCCCCTGTATCAGCAGTACTTGCTGCACTTGCTGCTTTTTTTCGAGGAGCTATTTGGGTGAATCGCAGCATGGCGTGTACACCACATTACACCTCAGCCTCCTTTTTTGGACCACTCATTACGTTTTTCAGACATCTCGAATTTGCAAGAATTTTTCCACATATTGAGAGGATGACCAGAGATGCTCGCCTGGTCTGACCTTTTAGCAAGGAAACAAGAGATTTGTAAGCAGCCTGTTTTTTTTTTTTTTGTCTTCGCTGTAATTCTAGAGCTGCCATTTGCTTCCAAAAAAGCACCCAAGAATTTGGTAATTAAGCCCAGACTTGCCCTCTCTTGTGGTTCCTAGAGCCTGAAAAACAAACGGGCTGAGGGAAAAAAAAAAAAAAATTGTAATGAACCAAAATGAGTCAGTCCCACTCCCAACACCCACATGCAACGCATAAGCAAACTCGCCGCTGCCAGGCTAATTGTTTGTTGAATTGATTTCTGATTTAATTACAGGGCTGTAGAATTAATTTATCCTGGGCTTTTCTTAACAATAGGGCAGCATAAAAAAAAAAGAACAATGTGCTTCTACAGTTTAGGCAATCTGACTCCAGTGATCCCGATTGCTAATGTGATTGCGTTGCAGCCTATTGAATATCCGCCCACTCGGATTTCTTTCTTAAAGCTCTTAAGCATTTCGGGTTGCTTCCTTGCCGAAGAAGGCGAGGAGAGCAGCCACCACGGGTTCACCGCTTTTAGATCCTGATGCTCAGTCTAAGCGCCTGTTCATACAAAGATGATGGGGCGGACCTGGAAAAGGCCACCGGAGGCAATCAGACTGATCTGACGTGAGAGTGGTGCCACAGGGTCAAAGGTTAACAAAGGTCAGAGCTTTTCGACACCCCTCTGGTCCTGCCCTAACACATCCTACCTACCTTTACTGCCACCCGTCCCTTTTGAGCAAAAGTTCACTTCTTGTTAAATCTGTAGGCTTCAGAAAGACTTTGGGCAACTGTGGAACTTTCCAGACTGGAGTCCATTCGCCCAAAGCATACTTGCTCATTACTTTAACACTCCAAATAATGGTGCTGTCCCAACTGTATCACAATCTCTTACATACTGTATATCCTGGAAGGGAATGGACAAGCACAGGGGTCTCCAGCCTTCTACATGGTAACTGACCAGTCTTCCAACCCTCATGTCACTTTAACGGACATTTCAAGTCTTCAGGACTGATTGAGTGATTATGGTTGAACCTGTAGTGACCTGTAGGACTTGAGGCCAGCACAATTGTAAGAATTCCGATTGTGACAATGTGTGCGATGTCGAGGAAACCCCCAGCAGGAATTAGCAAACAAGTCGTGACATTCCTTGAACCACTTTACAAGCTCATACAGGTGGAACCTGTCACTCTTTGATGAATGGCGTCTCCCTGCAGTGTAAGGTCAGCGTCCACATGCGCTGAAGGTCGGTGAGACAAAATGCTGAGTCCAACCGTTGCGACCGTGGTCCCGGGTCTCATTTCCCATCCAACATGCATGGCTGCGAGCGGGAAACTGTTGAGCAGTCACACTTTCCGAGCTCTTTTGGGAGCTCCGTTTCGCCCGGGAAAAATAGTCCTAATGAGGCCAGGCACCGAGGTGATAACCTAGATCATCTGCCGATGTGAATTCCCGACATCTTCATGACACCCGCCGAGGGTTCTTCTTGCCTTTTATTAAAGACCACTGGAAATGTAAGGTACATTTTCATCTTTGTAGGGATCATCATTTTTTTTGACAGGTTTCTTACAGCATATTAGAGAGGAGACAGTATGGATGGGAAAAGGAGGAAAAAGCACTTTTTCACAATGGTATTATAATATTGCGAGGTTTTATATCATTATCCTGTAGGCTGTGAGGCGAACGCTGGAGAATATTCTTTCGTCTGCGGTTGCTTGGTTGAACCGGACAGCATTATTGGGGTAGACAGAAGTAGTTGTTCTCCCAGAGCGAAGCACAATGCAGCGATGACGCGCTCGGGCTAAATAAGTTATCGTGCCGCTATTTTTAAGACGAAGTGCAAATGCAGTAATCCAGAGAGCCAGAGCCGAGAACTGCCAGCGCAGCCACATCAGGGAATACGGCGCTCCCTTCATCTCCCTGCCGGCTCCTCCCGGTTCTCTGCATCTCCTCCGGCCACGTTGGGATCCTTCTTTGCGGTATTCCAGGCTACTTCCGTCGCTAGTGCTACATTTACACAGTTAGATTAACAATTGCTTATAGAGAATCTGTATTGAAGAAGCGAATGAATTTTTTAGTCAATTAAGTTGTCAGCAGGAGAGTCGGGGGCTGAAACAATCGCATATCTGGCAATGCTGCTCTTTGCACGTGTGATGCATTGGGGCAGTGGTGGCCTAGCGGTTAAGGAAGTGGCCCCGAATCCCGAGCCACCAAGGTACCAATGAGGTGCCACTGAGCAAAAGCACCGTCCCCACACACTGCTCCCCGGGCGCCTGTCATGGCTGCCCACTGCTCACTCAGGGTGATGGGTTAAATGCAGAGGACAAATTTCACTGTGTGCACCGTGTGCTGTGCTGCTGTGTATCACATGTGACAATCACTTAACTTAAATTAATTTGTTTATTGCAGTAATTAATGCTAAACCACCATTATGTTTGAACTATAGGCTTTTCTTGCATTTTTTTTTATTTAAGGTTCAAAATGTCAACACAAAGGCACAACTTCCAAACTACTACTAATAAATTATTTGTTTTAATCTGCTTTTATTTAATTTAAATGATTTTTTTTTTCATCCCCTGTAGGTTGTATTGGTTGAGGCACGGTTAGCAGACAGCCAATTCCATCACTCTTTATGGCAATTACTATTTTTATGAACGTTTGCTTATTTGTTCATTATGTGCAGCCCTCGTGAAATCTAATGACTGGAATCAGTTTAAGATTAGCTGAGGAGTCGTGACTGAAAAGTGGATGATGAATAAGACGTCCCTGTTTGGTTGGAGCGTGTATATAATAGCACATAATGGCGGGTCGTTCATCACGGCCGAAGCGTTCGCTTTAACAAGGTTAATGATGGCGCTGTAGCGCTGTGACGTGTGTCCCACACCTCGGGTATTCGTCTTTGTCGCGGGCTTGCAGGACCGGCCTGTTTCTTATTCACTCGCTGCATTGAGAGGAGCAAGAAGAGGGTGAAATAGAGTGCACACACACACACACACACAGACAGGCTTCAAACCCTGAAAGACCGAAATAGAGTTTCCAGTGTGCACAGACTGTGGCATGTTCAGGAGAGAATCCTGCAATGCCAGCGCTCCTTCATCCCCCACCCAGCCCTGACTCCGCTGCCTTAATCCGTCGGAACGGACCAGCTTCAGCAAACCGTCGGCATAAACAGACTTATTTACTTTATGGGGTTATGCTGATGAGGAGTTCTGTTTAGGAACAAAATGCAACTTGCCTGCTTTTGTTTGTCGATGCGAAATCAGGGCAGGAAAAAGCGAAGGGAAACGCGCGAACCACGGAAGGGAATAAGAACGGCATGGCCTATTTAAACCTATGGAAGGAAGGAAAGGGAGCGAAGTTTGTTAGTTAATTCGTATCCACGCTCAGCCTCTCTGCTCCAGTCGGTCGTGTGGCGTTTGCCCCTGGTTGAGGAAATTAAGAATGCGCTTTTTCATCTGGCTTTTGCACTGACATGTTCCGTGTCGCCCTGGTGCTTTTTTAAAGAATGGTCTGACCATTTTTAACACTCACATGGAGGGAAAAAGGTGTGCTTTACTCTTTTTCTTCCACAAATACTGTGATGTTCGTTGTGCAGTAGGAGTTCAAACTCCCATGTCCAGCTTTTCAGGAATGGAGAATTTAAAGTACAATACTGTATTGTTGCGCCTTTTGTGAATAATTTGTACATCAAATATCTTGTGGACAGATAACATCTAAGTATGCAGGAGCTACTTTAGCAAAACAGGCACCATTCTTAGTAGAATTCATAGTGGATGGGTTCAATCGTTTATAATAAGTGTAATATAATCAATCAATTGATCGTCTATAATAAGTGTGTACCAATTGAGCCCATAGCACAAATGTACAATTTTGTGAATGTTGTTATATAAAGTAAAAAAGGAATAAATCTGGTTTCATTACAGGGGGAAAAAAAATTATTGTTATACATATCTTGCCTACTTATTACCATGCTTCGCACAAGGATTTAGACACAAGTGTGTGTGTGTGTGTGTGTGTGTGTGTGTGTGCGTGAGTGTAGTGGCAGCGATGCTGTTGAATATTAATGCATGGCTAGCCCCCAGCTCCACTCTTTGCCTGAATATTCTGGTCTCAGCACCTCGAGGACCCGTTCAAGTGCCTCTCCTCTCCCCGTCTGATGTCGTTCAGTCAAATCCATCATCTCCCTTTTCCACAGAAAAAAAAAAACAAAAAAAAAACAGAAAGACAGAGGACTGAAAGAAAAGTCTTTTGCACTCGTTCATTGTGTGGCACGTCACGCTGTAATAATAACCACTTTTCCTTTTTTTTTTTTAAGTGGAAGCTTAAGAGTCTGAGAGAACGAGAGCGATAATAGAATAGACGCTGTACAAAAGTGCAGACAGTGCACCTCAGTTTCCACTGGCTTCTACTCCGTCAAAGACATCTGGACATGGGAGATGCCACGAAGGCTTCATTCCATTCGCCGAGTTTTATTAAAACTCTGCTCAGGGATGGAGGAGAAGGGTGACTTCATGGTAGGAGAGAGCAAAACGTGTTGACTACCTTAATATCTTAATTGTTGTTTTAACCATGCGTGAGCTGAAATTATAGCATAACTAAACATATATTTTGTCCAAGTATTCACTGTCTTAAGTAACCGCATAGACTACCGCACAACGTGCATTGCAAGCTCGTAGACTTGCATGGTCAGCGTAGCGCAAGTTAAGCTAGCTGAGCTTCCTCAGAATGAGTCAGCAAACAGCGAAAAGGGATAAAAACTACCTTGGCGTCTCTGTCGTTCAGTTTAATTGCTAGATGTATACTGGGAAGAACTGGGGAAAAAAACTGAATGCAATTTCAGAGGCAACAATGGCAGATCGCCGTCTTCAGAGTCTCCACGTACAGTACAGGCCAAAAGTCTGGACACACCTTCTCATTCAATGTGTTTTCTTTATTTTCATGACCATTTACGTTGGTAGATTCTCACTGAAGCATCAAAACTATGAATGAACACATGTGGAGTTATGTACTTAACAAAAAAGGGTGAAATAAGTGAAAACATGTTTTATATTCTAGTTTCTTTGCTCTGATTACTGCTTTACACACTCTTGGCATTCTCTCGATGAGCTTCAAGAGGTCGTCACCTGAAATGGTTCTCCAACAGTCTTGAAGGAGTTCCCAGAGGTGTTTAGCACTTGTTGGGGTCCAGCTCACCCCAAACCATCTGGATTGGGTTCGGGTCTGGTGACTGTGGAGGTCAGGTCTCCACTTTTTGTTAATACAAACTCCACATGTGTTCATTCATAGTTTTGATGCCTTCAGTGAGAATCTACCAACGTAAATGGTCATGAAAATAAAGAAAACACATTGAATGAGAAGGTGTCCAAACTTTGGCCTGTGCTGTACGTGGAGATGGCGATCTGCAAACCTTTGATGAAAATGGTTTGCCATTGTTGCCAATTAAATTTTTTCCCAGTTCTTTTTGTTCATATGGCGAACATTTGCAATGAAACGTAACAAAATAACAGGTGTGAAGGTTCACTTACTTAATGTGGCTAAATGTTTGGACAAGATTCGTACGTCAGTGGGATTCAAGACTCACAAACTAAAGCGAGGCAACATCCATTGGGCATTCTCCTCTTTACAATCCAAGTGAAAAATGTGTCAGCAACGTTTTAATGTGCAATGATTTGCTGTAGAATTTGCTCAAAATTGTTTAACTGGTGATTTTTAAATATAGTCTATTTATCATTTGTTTCATGAAATATTGTGATGAAGTGAAACATTTCATCCAGTCCGCCCTGGAGCAATTCAGAGTCGAAAGCCTCAGACACGCAGTCGGTGGGGATCAAATTTGTGACATTTTATGTGGTTTACAGGTTCGTAGGACAGTTAGTTAGCTGCTTTGCCCACTGTCGGCAGTATCGAAGTCCCTGCGCTCGAGGTAGCTTCACTTCTGCAGGGACCTCTTAGGATTTATTACTAAGGTGTTTAGGAGATTAGTGTGTGTGTGTGTGTGTGTGTGTGTGTGTGTTGCCCTGAAAGCATGTGAAGGTGGTCCATGGTAATTAATTTTAAGTGCTATGAGCCCATTCCAATTTGAATCACAGCAAACATTGCAGCGTGGCAATTACATTTCCACAGGATGTGTGTAGGGTTTCTTTAGGGTAGATATGGGCGGCCTGGCTGAATGGTGACTGATGCCACCGTTATTCCAGCATGAACGGTGTGAGGACTGCAAGGTTCTTTTTGTTGGAACAGGCCTGAATGCCACTTTAGACATCCCTCGACTGTCATTGCCCATTATGTGCCATGGCTCATATTTTTTTATCCTTAATGTGCAGTTGTCACCTGTCAAGTGACATTTTATCTTTCTAAATTTCTCGGGCCGTCTTTTTTTAAGTTTTTTGATTCATACTACTAATAGGTACATTTAGTTTTCTATATGGTTGTAGGTACTTGGACAGATGACCTTCTGGACTGTCTTGGTTATTGGTGTGGCCAATAGGGGGCAGTATCCCTGCTGTTTGTGAAAGTGAGTGTGAATTAATTGATTGTCATTGTGAAGCACAGCAATCGCAACACACGGTGACACAACGAAATGCGTCCTCTTCCTTTAACCATCATCCTTGGAGAGCAGAAGGCAGCCATGACAGGCGCCCGGGGAGCCGTGTGTGGGGATGGTGCATTGCTCAGTGGCACCTTGCCGGATCGGGATTCAAACTGACAACATTCCAATTACGGGTCCGTTTCCTTCCTACAGGCCACTGCCCGGCAACCCAATGCTCAGGCTCAGGTACAGTGATGGGGACAATCCTTCAGGAAAAACAATGTGAAAGTGAGGTTTTGATCCGCTGAGGATCTACAAAGATCCTTCTCAATGCTGAATGCTCAATGATCCACCTCATAGCTGGTATCTTCAGACTGAACTGGTGCAAAATGGCTGCCACCTTATCATGCTGGGCTGGGCTCCCCTCAATGTCTATTCAAAGCAAAGTTTGTGACATTGCACAAAATGAAGTGAGTATCTCTATAAATCGTTAGAAATGCAGTCCACTAATGGTGGTTCTTTCTCTCTCTCTCTGTGTTCCTTCCTGCAGCGTCTCTGGAGAGTTCTCCGTAAGCCAAGTGCTCCTGAAGATGTCATGTGATGCTCCGAACAGACTTCCCTAGCAGCCCCACCTACATCTGTGTTCTGGAGACCAAATCCCTGCCTCCTCCTCCCTCCTACGCTACTTAGCCTCCAATGTCCCACCCCTTATTTATCTGTGGTATACTTAGTTCATAGCTATACTTAGTACATGGCTATACTGCTATGCTATGGCTATACTACCCACAATCCTCCACTCCACGCGAGGATGTCAGAACCCGGGCAAGTCGAGGAGAGCTCATCTGTGTGGACGGAGGACGCAGTCCACCCCATTCCCTTCCTGTCTCTGAATATTTCAGGCGTAGCACTTTACTGTCCCATCCTACCTGTCCAATTTGCGTCTGTCTGTCTGTCCGTCTGTCTGTACGTCTGTCTGCATTTGCAGCTTAGCATGCTGTCTACACACATATACACACACAACAACACAGAGTCGCGTAACAAGGAGGACAATGAATATTTAGTCTTCTATCTCCGTCTTTCTTTTACCTCAAACAAAGGAACACTCATGTTTTCCATTGAATTTTTTTTTTTTTTTGCCCTTCAGATGACTGTCTGCTGTGATCTTCGTGCTCGCTTGGTTCAGTGGTGATCGTCTGTTTCGTCTCTGTGTGTTTGGGGTTCTTGTATTACTTCTCAGCCCCCCTTGGGCCCCTAAAATGTCAGTGAACCTCATTACTGTGACTCAGACCTAGGTGTCTTAAACAAAGGACTCGCCCCCTCCACCGGGGGTGCCGTCACCCCCGAAAAATCCCCTTGTGTGTCCTCACCTTACCTGTGAAGCCAGGCATCACGGGAGTAGGACTCCTTTGTACAAAAAAAAAAAAAAAAGAGAATAAATTGAAGATAAAGGTCAGGCGCCGCTCAGAAGATCTTGCTGCTCGAAGAACAAATGGACATTCGCATTCCGAAAATGCAGGAATTGCAGGAAGGACGCGACGTTCGAACTGCCTTCCGATGGAGAAATGTAGTCCCCGCTGCTCATTGTCCTTTGTTTTACTCTTTGTGTACTGTTAATGTGAAAAGGCCGTTCACTGTTAATGGCAGACCGTACGTTAACTTACTAAAGCACACTAAAGAACTGCAACCTCCTGCCGTCGCTTGCCCGCAGTCACATGTGTCTTAAGCTTTCGCGGACGGCCCCGTTTCCAAAAGTAGCGGTGGAGCGGCAGGCCCGTGAGTGTAGCATTGACAACAATTAACACCGACGAGACTTCGGGTAAAATGCGGGCGATGGTTAAAAAAACAACTCGTTTTTTTTTCTCTTTTGAGTGCTTGGTGCACGATATCTATCTTTTTTTTAAACTTTGGATAGTGGGTAGCCTTAAAAAGGTGCCTTGGAAGCAAATGGGTTCGAGATCGAAGCACGTCCCTGTGTTTTTTTTTTGCTCCCAAATCTTGTACCGCAGTGTCCCGGTTCAAACACCGGAGCAGGCCGTTCAAATTGAACCCGTGCTGCCATTTCACACCCTGTTGGAGATTCGGTGTCAGGATCCCTCCAGAGGGATCTGGCTTGGTGGGTTTGTGATTAGAGATGGTGGTCTTCAGGGATACTTTACCGAGGGGTTAGTGTAGCAAGTCATCCCTTCCAAAAGCCCCGTTGAAATCCCACAAGAAACCTGCACTGGTTTGCACCATATCAGCCACGCGTTATTTAATAGATATATTCTTTATTAGAATATATCTAAAGGTGCAGTTTCCTCAAACACCTTTTGCACTTTCTTTTGTGGAACATCACCTTATTACTATTGCACAAAGACACACAAAATCCATATCACACTTAAATACAAGACTGACAAGTATTACTCAGACAATAATATAAGATATTACATAGATTATATCATATATGAGGACAGAATATATATATATCACACACTCACAGTATACAGAGGTCAAAAGGGGATATTGCCACTCTAAAAGCATGTTGCTCTTAGTCTGGTGTTTTTCGTATGACCAGCATGTCGACCAAGTCTTTCGGAACCTTCCATCTCCCTTCATATTCATATAGGGTGCCTAATCATGAATATTAATGACAATATTAACATGAATATTCTAATAAACATTAGTATAATCAACTATCTGTGGTGTCTGTCTTGCTTTGATTCTGTAAGATGGCTAATCAGTCCTGTTTTGCATATTAGTCCAGTGATTCGGGTCAACGTTGAATCTGAACACATGAAAAATAAATGGATGATCCACTTTCGCGGTTTGGACTTTTCGGCTCTTAACGATTATCACTCACTTCATTCGCCATCCATAACAGCTGAATCCTTATCGGAGTTGCAGTTTCTGGACCCTCCTCATTGTACGTACCCATTAATGGTGCAGTTTTAAATGGCCAATAAAACATGCAAATAGAGCTTTAGTTGTAATAACTAACTGTCACGATGGCTGGACATGGCGAAGAAGAAAGTGAAATGGGAAAGTGAAGTGATTGTCATTGTGTTCTGTGCTGCAGTGTATCACAGTGACACAACAAAATGTGTCCTCTGCTTTTAACCATCACCCTGGGTGAGCAGTGTGTGGGGACGGTGCTTTGCTCAGTGGGACCTCAGTGGCACCTTGGTGGATCGAACTGGCAACCTTCTGAATACGGGGCTGCTTCCTTAACCACTGGATCCGCACTGCACCTAAAAAGAAGGACATATACGCACCACGTTACAGAACGGGTTTAATACATGGTCACACGACAGGGGAAACGTCACCAAACAATGACCCGACGGCAGACAGACACGAACAGGGCAGCTTTATACAATCATATACAGGTGGAAACAATCAGGAAACTTAATAACACAGGACCAACGTGAAACGTGGCCCCGTTCATATCATACATACCATATCCTATAATATTTATCAATAATAGTTTCAATTATGCCAAGTAATGTAGTTCATTAAGAGGCAGTGGTTGCTTAGCAGCGTATGAGAAAAGCACTTCTTAATATACATATAGTACTTGTGGTCTCAGGTGTAAGCTTGATAGGTGTTTCATTACGATGCCAGGAAGAGTATAAACCATGTCTTCATTTTTTGCTCACACATGGTGTCTGGTTTTCTGTTTGCCAGAGCAGTATTTTAATCAAAAGCAATGATTACATATTACAATTAAAACATTGTAAACGAGATGTTCAACTCTGCGATTTGTTAATGATTCGTTTAACAGCAAGAATAACACGCTGCAATTACAACCATTATAAAAGCTTTTTTTCAGATGAGAATGACCATGGGGTCATCACTGCAGAGTGAGATGCTGTAGGCCATTGCCACGCCCACACACACACACAGAGGGGGAACAACCTCGCTGCTGACCAGGGTGCTTCACCTGCCAGCTGCTGGTGGGACGAGTGCAGGATGAAGAGATATGGTGACTCCACGGTGACTGCAGGCTCAGCACTTCAGGTTGATGGATGAACAGACAGGCCGACCAGGGCCAGTAGGATTTGTTGTGTTCTTGCTCTCTCACGCTCCCCATCCATCCCCTTTCCATCTCCCCCTCCGTCTTCCGTCCCCCATACCCCCCATCTCTACAGATTTGTAGCAAGCAGGCTTTGCCCTCTATGAATTAAACATCTTACACTCCAAGTCCCAGTGGGAGCACACACGCATAGAGAAAAGAAGGTGCTAGAATGTTCGGATGGGGAGCCGGGAGTGTCGTTCCCGACGTTTCTGCGAGCTGTGCTGGGAGGTCATGCTTGCGTCTCTGCTGGAGCACGAGTGAACAGAATACATAGACATTTATTAGCATATGGCCGCATATGGCTGACACAATTACAGGGTATTTGCGCTTAGGGCTGCATACACACACACACACAGACACACACACACACATTCTCTGTCCCTGTATGTTTTTTTCCCCCATACCTCTCTGAGGATCGCTGCCACAAGTGAGTTGTGGGTTTTTTAGAAATGTTAATGCACTGTCTGTTATTTTGGGTGTTTTTATTCCCTCTACCCCAGCCCCAGTTTCTAATTATAATACACACACACTCACAGTTCCTTGCTCCATCTCTCCTTGCTTTGAGAGTCTGTGGAGGGGGTGAGTAAGGACCCTTTCTGCGTGACTGGGCAGATTATGTGTGCTTATTTCACCACTGTGGTCGCATGTGTGTGCTTTGCTGGGGACCAAATGTGCAAAAAATTAATGTTATATATAAGTATGGGACCACCCTAAACTCTTAATCTATATTTGTTGAAGATTAATGTAACAACATACACTATAATGGTAATTCAATGGATGTGAAAAATGATGTATGAATTTCATCCTCTCCCAAGATTCAGATAACTATCAAGCAGCCGTTTCTGTTTTTTAATAATCACCCCTGAAGACATACTAGATGTGACATTAACAAACCCCACATGCAACATTGATTACAGTGGTACAAAAACCAAGCCTTCAGTACTGATATCCACAAATCCATATTGCACACATGCAGTTGGTGTATCCTAAATCAGAATTTATTAGGGATGCACAACATATCAGCAGGGTATTGTTATCTTTTGATTTTAACCTCTTTCATTTACGTTGGCCAATCGGCAAAATGGATGAGATGTTTTAGACATAATTTTGCCTCCCCACCACCAAGGGGCGCACATCTGCACCGCTAATCAACACCCTTAATCTGAACCCCTATTTATGTTTGTAAAGTTAGTAGGATGATTTATGGATGATTTCTGACAATATTTCAAATTTACATAAATTGACATTTATGTGACCAACTTAAAAAAAAAAAAAAAACATATCGGTAACAGTATCTGCATCGCTTTAAGCACATATATTTCCAAATCGGTGCAAAATCCGTACAAATTCCAATCCTAATCGGAACCTCTCCGGGTATGTCCATAATCACAAAGGAGTAAACTGAAGGAGAGCCTACTAATGCAGGAAGCATTTGTTAAATAGTCCTCACAAAGCTGAGAATACCACTGTGTGTGTGTTTATATGAATAATGTGTGGGTGCTGGCGTCCTTCTTGGCTAAGTGTCTTCTCCCTTGCATGTTTCATAGACTGTTCTAGATTCACTTGAAGCAAAAACACCCACCCATGTAGCACCTGGTTTTTCTCCTGCCTTAATCCCCTTCTCTCAAAACCAAAACGTCCCCCTGGGGCTCTGAAGATCAGTCACACGCTTTGTAATGACTCACCGTTCCCTCGCTTTAATGGGGAACTTTCACATGGCCCGGGTTCTAAAGGCCTGACGTCACTGACCCGTGCTGACTGATGCCCGTGGAATGCGCCGCTTCTTCCGTTCTTCCGTAGCTTCTCACAACACTTCCAGGCTTGGTGGCCCTCTCGACTGTCATCCACTCCCGACGCTTCCCAGAGTCCCTCGCAGCGCCCCGTGGCCGCCGCCTGACATCATTTGGGGCGAAAATCACTGCTTATTACCGCGCATTTACATGTCAGAGAGAGTTAATTATGTCCTTGATGGGAAAGGAGGGGTGGAGGGGGTAAGAATGCTGGAATGAAGAGGACCGGAGAGAGCCAAAGGGGGTTTGGAACAAATGTTTGCAGGAATTCCGTGGTCCTGGGTAGTCTGTCGATGTGTCTAAGTGCTCAGTTGTAATTACAGAAGCTCAACAGGTAGTCCGGAGTCCACGGGTGGGGCGAAAGGCCGCTGACATGAGGAATCCTCCAGCACCTCTTAGTCTGGGGCCACCGCGGGGCCGGCTGGATGAAGGGCTAATGGCGTCAACCAGCCAGCGGGCTCCTGTAGAGCGTCTTCGTCCCTGGCCGCGCCGCTGGCCCTCCTCCAGCGTTTTGTAATGAGGAACAGGTACGGCAGGTTCACACGGCCTATGTGTCTCATTAGTGCTGACACGGACGGAATGGCCCCTTTTTTCCCAGACAAACACTGCTGAGTCGCTTGAAATGAATCTCAACATTTGCGCCGCCACCTCCGTGGTATGAACAGCGCTCCCCAAGCTGGCAGAGGGGCTGTTTTGGGGACATTTCGTTGTTCTCCATGCCTCAAAGCGGTGTTGTCTCGGCTCTGGAAGCGAGTATGGAAAGGGATCGGGGTGTTGTGGGTTCCCACAGAGTCTCCTTCCAAATCCTGGGGGGCAAATTCGCGCTGTCTGGTCCAGAAAGCAAAAAAATCCCCACTCCTGCTTGACTGACAGGCTTCTTGCTTATGTAATATGTAACCATTACAGCAAGTACTGTGTCACAACTTTCCCAAATCATTTATTAAGCTCTCTTCATTCGTTTCACCTTCGGCAAGGCAACGCGGGTAGGGCACCGGTGCCTTGGCATGATGTGACACCACACCCTTGTTCTGTTCTCACACACTGAACTGCTCACAATGGGCGATGGGTTACATGCAGAGGACACATTTTGTGGTTTCGGTTTCACAAATCCCTCATGGCACGCCATCACACTGCTGAAAGTGAAATGATTGTCATTGTGAAACACTGCAGCACAGCACACGGTGACACAACGAAATGTGTCCTTCTGATTACGGCGCCGCTTCCTTAACCGCTAGGCCAGCAATGTCCCTTCTGACACCATTTTTAGCCATTTCAGTTTTGGACCTAGGTTTCCAAGGTCTGAATTAGTATGAATAAGTAAAGTGATTGTCACATGTGATACACAGCAGCACAGCACACAGTGCACACAGTGAAATTTGTCCTCTGCATTTTACCCATGACCCTGAGTGAGCAGTGGGCAGCCATGACAGGCTGCGCATTTTGTAATATGAATTATTGCTGAAAAATCTTCCGAGATGGTGTGTGTGTATCTGTCACATGCGGAGTAAGACAACGTGTCCATGCCTGGTGATTTTAGAGAGATGGATTATGGGGTGCTGCAATCTGCCATGTTCTTAACTGTCCTGCTGTGTGTGTTTGTAGCCTGTTTGTGTGTGTGTATGTGTGTGTGTGTGTGTATGACAGATCTCGCACGTGCTCACCGAGTGGAAAGCAGGGCTCCTGTCTGGAGGCCCAGCTGGCAGCCATCACAGCCACAGGCTCCTCCGTGCCCCAGGGGCGTCGGCCGTGACGCGCCGCTCCATTCAGACAGCTGGGGCCACGCTACCAACATGGGCAGCTGACTGCCACTCCAGCCTCTCGCCGCCCGGGAGACGGACAGCGAGGAAAAGAGAGAGAGAGAGAGAGAGAGAGAGAGCGTGAGAGAGTGACAGGAAAAAAGGGGGAATGGCAACCAAGGGGAGGTGGGGGTGGGGGCGTAGCTCGCGGATAAAAACAGCCTGCAGCGGCACAGCATGCTGTTCTCATGTCAAGATGCATTATGTGTACTTTCTGTACCTAGTCTAAGATGCAGGCCTCCTGAAAAGATCACTGAAGAGAGTCTGTCTTCAGCATGGATAAAAATAACACTTTCTTACGTGCAGCTCTTCTTCCGAGAACTCTCCCTGCGCAACGTATATTACCTTTATACACTCTGTGGCCACATCTATTATGCATTTATTATCTAGATACACCATAAACTTGCCATGAGGGGTCTCTTTCACATTGGATTTTTAGAAACTTATTGCAGAGCAATAATGAAGGACTAGAACTGGCCTGACATGCACACGGAGGTTTCAAGGGCAAGCAAGGTGTGCCTAATAAAGTGGCCAGTGAGAGCACGGCGTTGTATGATCGGCCGCGAAAAGCTAGGCCTCCGCCGAGGCCTTTTCGAATTGGGATCTGAGGCGCGAGGTCAGGAGATGAGTAAAGACGCTCTGCGCGGAGCCACGAAGTCGTCTCCGCCCCGTTGTTCTCTCTGATTCATTACAGGTGACGGTAACGCGCAGCTCTCAATCCGGAGAATTCCCAGCCGCTCCGGTCCGCCTCGTGTCAGCGCTGTTTGCTGATGCGTTGCGAAGTTTGCCATCCCTCCCCCTCCCAGCCCTGCCTCCGGAGGGGAAGCGAGCGTTTCTGTCAGCATCATCGCTTGCTTGACTCATAATTATTGCTACCTTCCCCCTTCAATGTGTAGGGATTTGAGCTGTTTCATAGGACTCGCCATGATTAATTGCCCCGCACCCCACAAACAGTTGCTCCAGTTCTGCACTTGTACGTTGGCCTTGTGCTGGTAAATTAGTCAGCTGAAATGCCCTTCGGTAAACCCCTAACTTGCTACATGACTAAGGTCAGGTAGGGCGAAGAAGGGAGATATTTGGGGCGTGTGTGTGTGGATACCGTACTACATCTATACTTTATGCGTGTTACGTTTGTGGTAAATTGATATTTTCATTTCTAATGAAGCTGTACAGGGCCGTCGTTGCGAACTTTTTGCCATCCAACATGCCTTGATGTTGACTACCTTCAATGGTTTTGCACAATCAGTGATGTTGCAGGTTTTGGGGTTGTAGGTGAACCGAGAAGCCTCCTCAGTTAATAGTTAATGGCTAAACCTACCTCCGCGCCAGCACTTTGCGGATAAGATTCACTGAACCAGTATAGAATGGCCAGGCACATTTATGGGCCCTATTTTAGTATTTGCAGTAGGCACAAGGCCACGCGGTACGTGGAATCGCTAGAGGCAAAGCTATTTTCAATCAACATTGCAAACCGTGGCCTCCTGGGTAATACACTCACCAAGTCACAGGTTCAAGTGTCTCCAGGGGGACTGTCCCTGTAACTACTGATTGTAAGTCGTTCTGGATAAGGACGTCTGCTAAATGCTGTAAATGGGGGACTGACATTCGGTATTCACCGTAAGGTGTGACACTTTGTTTTGTCTTTATGGAAATCTGCATTTAGAATTTTTCCCCTTGCAGCATTGGCAAAATCTTAATGTAGATAATCATCCGGGAGAAATAAATCAATATGTGCATCAAGCCTAAATGATTGGTTTAGTCATTATTTTGAACCTACATACCATCAGTCCAATAAATACCGTCCATCCAGGCCTATCCAGAAAGAATTTAGGTACACTTCTCTAGTGATCTTACCTGCAAAGGGACAAAAGGATCCCATTCATGCCATCAAAATGGGCCAAAAATGATTATCTCCACTCATTCACTCATCCACCATCTGTTTATCATGTTTTTTTAATGAAAATGGTTAACCAGAAGTCTGGCAATCAGAATCTCCGGTTCATGGTTGAGCAAAAGTTGAGTTATTTTGTATACTCTCAAAAAACGAAGCTGCACCACACATAAAAATTCTTGCTGTCTGCTATATCGTGAGTCCCAGAGGAGCAGGCCTTTAATTTTGAAGAACTCTCTCCGTGGCGTTACATTGCAAATCCGTCCCAGTTGTCAGGATGTGTGTTTAACAATGTGAAGCTGCCTGCGAACTCACTCAGGCAAGTGAAAACCTCTATTTACACACATCTCATTTTCTCCATCCAGACCTGCGCCGGCCGTATATCACTCCGTAACGGCCAGTGCCTGGTTGTGGAACGTAGCATTTCAAGAACGATATGTTGACACAAGAACCAAGGTGAAAAGTTCACGCAGAACTTTACGACCCCGCGCGCCAATGAGGCGGCGTGACACAGGTGGGAGGCTGGGAGGAGAAGGCGTGGAACTCGTTTTCGAAAACTGAAAAAAAACGATGACTGGTGAGACGTTCCTGTCCTCCGAGGGACGCGTCGAGGAAATGAAAAGAGAAAGTCTAGGCCTTTCGTGCAACTCATTGTTTCAGCCCTCAGCAGTTTTTTTTTTTTTTTTTTGGTCGAGAGGCGGCCAGTTACGTAAGTTGATGGCTTTCGCAGAGGAGATGGCAGGGCGAGTTATCACTGAATTAATGCATGGAGCAGATGTCAGTTTGTTTTGTCTGCAGCTTTGAAGGTTAGCTGGAGAAGGCTTCGGCAGCCCACTTCATTCAACTCTTCCGGAGATTACTGAAGCAGCTGCTGCTAAAGAATCTGTCATTTGCAGTTGTACGAAATCGTAAATGCATGTGATATATCACACATCTGTAATGTGCGGTAACCTTGGGCAGAGAGTCTCTACCTCCCTCTCCATGTTGAAATATTGAAGGAAGAAGAGAACACAGACAGACATCGTGCTGTATGAGATAAACACATTTGAGGAGGTTCACAAATGTAAATGTAGTAAAATTCTTTCATTAAAGCGTTGATAATCCATCTTCTCGTTTGGCTTGGTAGTGGACGTGGTCCTGATGTGACTGATATGAGGTTGTGTTTGTGTAGTCTGCTGTGAACAAGCGATGTCAAGGGCAAAGATAACAAATGGGAACGACATGACAGGACCTTGCTCAGTGTTGCCAGATTTTTTTGGCTGGTATATGACATTTTGGTATAAAAAAAAAGGCTAGGTGAGGAACTGAGGAACTCGGTAAGCACCATCATGACTAAAGGTGGTTTTCTGGTTATCCACCAAACCATCTTAATTTGTAGCATACAGCATTCAATATATGCAGTCTGCCAAATGTCGTAAATGTAAATTTCTGATAGACTTTATCGCAGATATTCTGACGACTGACTGTTGCTTTTTTTTTTTTAGATCCCACTTTTTCTTTGGTGGTAGGTGGATTTCCCTGATGCCAGTATCACCTTCAGTGTCGACTGAGGCGCTTGCACTAATTGAGGCATCAAGGCACAGGAAAGTGCTGGAGTCAGCAGCACCAACACACCACGTAAACAGGCTACATTCCCTGGGAGAGGGGGCTACTGCACAATATCCAGGCATACTGGACTGTGGCGCATGCAGCTGTCCAATAATGGACTTGTCAAGGAAGTCACCCATTGTGACATTCGCAGCGGCATTTTATTGGCCGCTTTTCCACTCAGCTGCAATGTTTAACCAACGTGTTTCTTTTAATTAAATTCAATACCTATTATGTCTTTCAAAAGCATGAAATGTCAATTGGGTGAAAAACTCTAAGATGTACAGTTCATTGAACCCTCTGACTTCGAAAGTCAACAACAACAGTGCTGAAGAACATTCAGGGCTATTTTCAAACTGGTGCTAGGCGCAGTGTATGATAGCACATATTATGTGGTGAGTTCCAGAAGTTACATTTACTCCGTTACATTTACTGGAGTAACTTTTTGAGGGGAAAAACTGCTACAATTTTTACTTGAGTACATTTGTAAATAAGAAACCCTACTCTTACTTCACTACTGTGGCAGCGGTGGACTAGTGGTTCCATAATCAGAAGGTTGCATCTCGATCCGCCAAGGTGCCACTGAGGTGCCACTGAGCAAAGCACCGTCCCCACACACTGCTCCCCGGGCGCCTGTCATGGCTACACACTGCTCACCAAGGGTGATGGTTAAATGCAGAGGACACATTTTGTTGTGTCACCGTGTGCTGTGCTGTAGTGTTTCACAATGACAATCACTTCACCTTCACTTTCACTACACTCAACTCGTTGATTTTTTTAAACCATTTGTAGGCTCTGTTATTGCCAGACAGACTCCACCAGTAGATCTAACACATTTCATCATTCAGACGCAGCAACAATAATCACATGGCATCATTTCACCAATGCAGTCACATGACCACACACAAACCAGTGCAGCAAAATCACACGGCACAGACGCGGAATGAGAAAAGCCAGATGCCTAAGTGTTCCAAAAAATAAATTACAATCACATAGTTACTTCTTTTTACTTTTTGGGTACTCTACCCACCTCTGGTGAGTTCAAGTAAGTTCTGAGTTTAACTCAGAATGAGGAAGAGCCGTCAATCATTCTGGGGGACAAACAATTTCACACCAAAGGTGTTTATTTAACACCTTTGACCTTACACTTAGCATGTGTTGCAGCGTTGGTGCCAGTTTGAAAATAGTGCCCTCAGTTGTCTCCACAAAATACCTTCATTTTTAGATCAACCCTTTTGTCTGTGTGAGGTGATGGACCAGAACAATGTCCCTTTGTGGCCTTTCAGCCTGGCTGGAAATGTACAGGAAATAAGGACGGACGGCCGAATAGAACAAAACATGTTTCTAACATCTCTCCCAGCGGGATCTGCACTACATCCTTCCTTTGGCAGACACTCGATCCAGCACTGTGTTCCCACTCTACAGCTAGGAATCTCGAGGGAGCAGGAACTAGGGAAAGTTCAAAGGGACAAGGAGAGATGCTCTGATCTTTTGGCAAGGGGGCAATGCATTAACATTCTCACTGCATGTCTTCAAAGATTGTGTGGGGGTATGTGTGGGTGTGTTTGGGAGAAAGGAGGAAAAGTGCCTGAAGGACAATTTAATTTCATGCACATATAAATGTATAAAGTAAATGAATGTATAAAAGTATAAAGGTAGTGACCACAGGTCACTAATCAAAAGCAACTTCTGCAGCAATTTAGTCAGAGACATCATTATTCTGAACCCTTATAAGTAAAAATATATAAGACTGATTCGTTTGGCAATCAGTCTTCTCGAGTAGAATTGCTGATAATCTATCTGCATGTTTGCTTGGGTGGCAGATGGGCCCCTGTTTGTGATATTCACTGATGTATTACAAGTAAATTAAAAAAAAGGTAAAATTAGGCAGCTTTAATTCGATTAACTGGCTGAGAAATGGTAGCGGTGAACGCAGTTTTATTTAAGTGTGTTAACTAGCCGCAACAGTTAATTATGAGTAAAATTATGTGTGTTTTTGCACATTTTGTACAATTTCGGGATAAAATAATCACATATCTGGTAATCCTGCTTGCACATTATTGAGGTGGGGGGTTAAATCATCACTAAGGACTCCTCCCATGTATAAAGCATCATTAAAGTTCATATTCTGGTTGAAGCAGCTGGTTACTTCTCTCCAACACACAGATAACTAGCAGGCACTCCTGAAGACGTACTCGATGACATTAAATTACTTGCCCCAAGCACTACATCTATCATGATGCTTTGAAAATAGGGCTCACAGTCTCTAGAAATGTACATTTCTCAAAGCTTTCCTTTTGTCTACAGGTCTTTAAACTTTTACATTAGGGATTTGGATTAATAAGAGGTTGCGGAGGCTTACTGCTGCGCTGCTATGATTTCATATACCTTTCCAACGTGGGCCTAATGAAAGCTTTCTGACTTGCCTGATTTGTGCAGACAGGCCAGATATGAATTTCAACGTTTTCTAAGTGCTTTAATCATAAAATTACCCTTATATTATTTGTCACTTGACTGGTTTGGACCAAGCAAGTCTTACAGAAATCTGACAAAAGAAGTAGAACCCGTCTTTTATGTAAGATATGTGCAGTGGTGGCCTAGATGATAAAGAAGGGCTACAGACGTGTTGCGGGTTCCCGAGCCGCCAAGGTGCCACTGAGGTGCCCCTGAGCAAAGTACCGGCCCCACACACTGCTCCCCGGGCGCCTTTCATGGCTGCCCACTGCTCACCAAGGGTGATGGGTGAAATGAAAAGGCCATATTATGTTGTGTGCATCGTGTGCTGTGCTGCAGTGGTTCAAAACGACAACACGGAGATAGAAGAACCTTTAGACAGACTGAGGGCACTATTTTCAAACTGGCACTAAGTGGGGCTTAAAGGCACACTCAGGGTTTACACAAATAAAGCAAGAAAGAAACATGACAGGCAAGCTCAAAAAACATTGTCAAATAGGACAGAAATAATTACACACCAGCAAAAAGGGTAGTTAGTTTCTCTTCTTTAAGATACAGACAACTACCAAGCGTACTTTCTTGTTTTTTTTCTATTTATGTACATTCTGAGGACGCATTGCACCATACAGTACCGAACCAGCTCCCACACTAAACGCACAGTGCTGGGTTTGAAAACAGTGCCCTAAGTTACAAGGCGTACTGCTTCTTACATGTAGACTTTGTTTAGTGGGCCGGTTGGATTTAGAGTTGGGGGCAATTAGCATTTATTTATCTGTGTTTTCAAGCTTCTTGCAAGGTTTTGGATCCTTTTTACTTTAATCACAGACCATGTAAAAATCATGCCTGAAGTAAAATGTCTTCTACAGACATTTGGTTGGGAAAAAAACTATATATCTCTTCTCATTTCACCTCTGCAAGTATCAACCTTTTCCAAAAATCTAAATCTGTGCAGAATAAATTGGTGCCGAACACAAATGAAGGGTTCAGAAGTCAGACGCTTGGATTTTTAATGAGGACAAAAACCTATCACCATATCTAACCTGTTCTGGTTCATTTGCCGTCTCTGTCTCCCAGCCAACTGCTGCAAATGTAAAAAGAAAAAAAGGAGAAAAAGCGAGTGAGAGGGAAAAAGGAAGAAATAAAGAAAAGAATTCGGGCCTCGCATGCACAGAGCAGAGCCTCCCCGTGTCTTCTTCCTCCCACATCCCCGAACATTTAAACCCTTACTTTGCCAAGAGCAACCTCCGTTCTGGTGAGTAGGGGTCATTTGAAATAAACAAGGAAAAGGGAGGTATGCGCTCTTCCCACACAAACAAACATGCACTTGCGCGCATATCTGCAGAGCATCGCTCTGAAAGAGCAGCGCGGTGCAACTCTGTGTGCCTGAGGGCAACCGCAGCAAGCGCAAGGCACGAGGAGTGAAAACTTGGAGACAGCACACCTACTCGCCGGCCGCAGTCCCGTTAGTCATGCCGCGCCTGCCCGTTTAGCTTCTGCGGCAGGAGGTGGTTTTACCCAAAACGGTAACTAATCGATGCCCCCGTCCGAGTCAAATTTACTTAAAAAAAACATTGGAACACATTCCTTTAAGAAGCAGTTGAAAACACACTTATTCAAAAAATATTTCAGACAAATCTAACACTTACACATGCACACACACTGCACAAAATAAAAAAAAAAAATTTTTCTTCGTCTAGCACTTAACAATTCCCTAGCATGTTCTTTTTCTGACAAGTTAGGCCTTATCAGGGCTCTTAGTTTTATAAACTCAAAATCTATAGAAATCGAACGAGAATTGCTGGTGTCTTCCTCTTGTAAGTCGCTTTGGATGAAAGCGTCTGCAAAATAAAGTAAAGTAAAGTAAAGTAGAAGAAAAGGCACAACAGAAGCACAACAATTAAACTAACGGACAAAAAGCAGAAGAAAATATGTGCAAGTACAAAATATATAGTAATGTGCGTTTGTGGATTGCAAATGCTGTAAATGTAACATAAATGTAAAGAATAGAAGAACACCCACCCTTATATTTCCGGTGTGGTGTCAGTGTTGAGTGAGGAGGGAAAACTGCAAGGTTTCTTTTAACAATGCTGATAGCAAATCAAAAAGGACCAGAGCAAATCAAAAGAAAAAATATCTGAGGCAAACAAATCATGCACACTTTGTAAAGGTGGTGTACGTGATACTGGCCAAAATGAGGCTTAACTCTTTAAAAATCTAGCACAAAGTTGTCCAGTTGTACAACAAATTGCGTTGCTTAGCAACTCAACAGCCACCACTGCTGAAGAATCAGAATCAAAACGAGAATCAGAGTCAGAATCACATTGGAACAGCACTTGGAACAGCAATGAACAGCAGCGAACAGCATCTGCCGTTGTGGAATTTCATTCCACTCCAAGCGTCATGATGACCCATTCCAGAGCCTCCTGAGGGACGCCGTGACCAGAACAGCTGTGGTTGGCTCGTGTCGTTCTGCTGCACAGTCAGGTCATACTTCCTCAGAAATAAAAAAAAAAAACATGGCTTTCTACACAATCGTGGGACACACAGGAAATCACTCCTGTCGCTTCTTTCTTTCTTTTTTTTTTGATGCAGCAAGATAATCCCAGCTGGTACGTGGCTTTCAGTGGTGAAATGTCATTAACGTGATGATGTGTAAAAAAAAATACACATACAACCTGTGTTTAATGCTGCTGGTCATAAAAGAAAATGGTCATTAATAAATATCTGAAAACTAAAACTTTTTATCCGGACTCACACATTTTAAGAAAGAAAGAAAAGTCTTGGGTACGGGGGTCAACACGTTCATATTTTGAAATCAACATTGCTTCAGTGCCAGTTGCGGTGTCATTTTCAGATGGCTGATCGGTGAAATCGTCCGAAGGCGTATTCGCAATCCATGGCTGTGACTGCCTTTCTCCATATAACGTGAAAATGTAAAGCCGCATTATTCATGAAATATACAGGAAGGTCGCGCAGGCATGGTAATTATTGGACATGAATAATGAATGCACGCTGCTCTAATTATAAAGGAGCGTGGCAGTCATTCAGAGTGCGTCGCGTTTTAATCACCTCTGCATTCCCCGTCGCCGAGGCCGCTGGCCCACTTTGTTTCTGGCCTTCGAGTCGGAATTTGGCGTGAAAAGCGTGTAATATACTGAAATATATGAAAAAAAACTGTGAGGAGACAGTGTAAGTATAGCCACTATACTTAGAATGTGAACAAATTTCCAGATCTTTTAGTGTGTTTTTGAGAGCAATTAAAAGTCAAGGGATTAAGAGTGTCATTAAGAGGAAGCAACGTCTTCACAGACATCAACTGAACAACACAATAAAAACCAGCAATAAGGGTTTTGGTTAAACAACTTGATGCTGAATTTTGTAGGAACCCATAAGGAAAATCTAAGAATCTCTCTGTCTCTCTCTCTCCCTCTCTCTCTCTGTATGTATATGAACGCACGCACAGTAAAGACCAAAAGTTTGGACGCACCTTCTCATTCAATGTGTTTTCTTTATTTTCATGACCATTCACGTTGGTAGATTCTCACTGAAGGCATCAAAACTATGAATGAACACGTGTGGAATTATGTACTTAACAAAAAGTGGAGACCCGACCTCCACAGTCACTGGACCTGAACCCAATCTAGATGGTTTGGGGTGAGCTGGACCAACAAGTGCTAAACACCTCTGGGAACTCCTTCAAGACTGTTGGAGAAGCATTTCAGGTGACGACCTCTTGAAGCTCATCGAGAGAATGCCAAGAGTGTGTAAAGCAGTAATCAGAGCAAAGAAACTAGAATATAAAACATGTTTTCACTTATTTCACCTTTTTTTGTTAAGTACAGAACTCCACAGGCTGCTGGCCTACTTTGTTTCTGGCCTTCGAGTCGGAATTTGTCGTGAAAAGCGTGTGCTGACGCCTTCCCCCCGTCAGGGCGTGTTTGGCCCACCGCGATTGTGTTTCCTTCTGTGGCCTTTTCTCACGCGGCCTCTTGTTTCCCCAGGATGCACTGGGGGACCGTGGCGTGTTACATCACCCGGTGAGTGGTTTATCTGTGCCTGATCAGCGAGAGGCCGGGGGAGACTCTCAAAGGCTGTTTTGTCTTCCCCCAGCCTAGAACTCCCTGAACCTGTGGATTACGGCCCAGACGCAGGTATTTGTTTACAGCGGCCCAAATTTGCGGCGCTTTATCGCGGCCGCCTGCAGTAAGGGGAGAGGAAGTGCTCTTGCTTTAAGTTCACTTATCAGACCACAGGAAACAAAAAAAAAAACAAAGACGGCGGTGGGGCGGGGCGGAGAATTCCATCAGATGATCGATGTCCGTGGGCAAACATCGGCTTCTTCGTCCCTCCATTCCGCCGCTCTGCTGTTCCGCAGCCAGAAGAAATTCACAGAATCATCTGTTGTAATTAGTTAGAACCGATTACGGTGATTAATATGTAATTATAAAGCCATTTAGCCTGAAAAGGAGCCCTCCCGGCCGGGCTATTGTGGCGACGTGGCCCTCCGGTGCCCCCACCCTTTAGCCTGGACGTCAGGGCGGCTAATGAATAGAGGAGGCTACGGGCCGGGGCGAGCCGCCCTCTCCCCCCTTCCCTCGCCTCCCACTGCCGCTTGCCTTGCTGTTGCCTGGCAGACCCCTTCCCCCCGCCAGGCCGCCCCCGGCCCTTTCTCGTCAAGCCGAGGGAGGAGGGGTCCGGGTCGACCAGGCAGCGGGAGGTGCCCCGTCAACTCCCTTTCTTTGGAAGTCTGTGCCGAGGCTCCGGAGCACTGGCACGTACAGTAGTGTTCTGTCTGACGACGGGGTCCTGGCCCTTTTCCCAGTCGGCCCTGCTGGTTACCCCCCTCCCTTGTGTAATTAGCTGATAAAAATGAGGCTGCCCTCTTCACCTTTAAATATAGCATGTGCCCATAAAATTGGTAATTGGGCATCGACGGGCTCTCGTAAAGCGGTTCTGTGTCGACAACGGCGTGTGCTTGACATGTTTCCATCATGAATGGCTTCCTTGACGTTGAGATTGTTTTGTGGAGGTCGTCTGGGGCGAGGAAGTAATGTGTCACAAAAATGTTTAATGCGTTATTAATCTTGGGTTTATTTTGGACAATTTTTTAATAGCTATTATCAGTTTGTCTAAAATGTTTCAGTTTCTTTGTAAGTAATGTCTAATTTTTAAAAGTAGGAGGCGGGCAAAGTAAACTTGTTTTGCATTTGTGTTTAATGGTTTGCAGCAGCTCCACTTCAGCCAGGGGTGCCAGATCTCACAAAACCCTACTAATAAACTTTCCAAACTTCTGTTGTTGCTAGAATGTGGAATTGTGATAATTTAACCATTAATGTAATCATCAAGTCTCATCTTCATCAATACGTTCCAGTGATAATAATAATATATAAAACAAACTGGGAGTAAACTATGTAACTATAGTCACTATACTTAGAATGTGAACAAATTCCAGACTTTTTTGTGTGTTTTTGAGAGCAATTAAAAGTCAAGTGATTTAGAGTGCCATTAAGAGGAAGCAACATCTTCACAGACATCAACTGAACAACACAATAAAAACCAGCAATAAGGGTTTTGGTTAAACTACTTGATGCTGAATTTTGTAGGAACCCAGAAGGAAAAAATAAGATCAAAATCTCTCTCTTTCTCTCTTTCTATATATACACACACACACACACAAACAAAACTATGAATGAACACATGTGGAGTTATGTACTTAACAAAAAGTGGAGACCTGGCCTCCACAGTCACCGGACCTGAACCCAATCCAGATGGTTTGGGGTGAGCTGGACCCCAACAAGTGCTAAACACCTCTGGGAACTCCTTCAAAACCATTTCAGGTGACGACCTCTTGAAGCTCATCGAGAGAATGCCAAGAGTGTGTAAAGCAGTAATCAGAGCAAAGAAACTAGAATATAAACCATGTTTTCACTTATTTCAGTTATAAGTACAAAACTCTATGTGTTCATTCATAGTTTTGATGCCTTCAGTGAGAATCTACCAACGTAAATGGTCATGAAAATAAAGAAAACACATTGAATTAGGAGTGTCCAAACTTTTGGCCTGTACTGTATATATATATATTTAAGAGTAAAGATGCCGCCATGGAAGCGAAAGTGTTGGGGGGGGCTTGCTTAAATAAGACCGATTTGGCAACACCCATCCGAGAAGAGGGACTCTCCGGCCATGAATGGGTGCAGCGGAAGCCCCGCCCTTTCCGGCTCTCACTCTGGGCCAATCAGAGCGCCGGACGCGCGCTGATGGGACGTCACGCAGACTGCCGTCGTGTCGGATCGGAACGTAACAGAGTCGCGGTCGGAACAATCGAGCGGTCGGCAACCGGGCGCACGGACCATGGGAGCCCGTCGGCGCGGCTCTCGGACTCCTCGCCGGGCGTGAACGTCCCACCCGGCGGAGGGTGGCGGGTCGGGGGGGCCCCGCCGTCCCGACGAGAGGATCCGAATAATCTGGCCGAGAAGGAATGGAAGCGAGCGGCGTGCAGGGATTCGTGCGGCTGCGCTCCGGCAGAACCGCTTCCATGGAGTGAAGATCCAGGCGAGCGAGAGGGAGACTGAACCGGGGGGGAAATCTCGGCGGCCCCCGGACTAGGGTCCCCTCTTCGGGGCAGAGGTACGGAGGCGCACGGCGGGGAAGAGTTGGTCGATCCGGGATGGCGCGCGTCGCGGTTTTCCACCGGAATACGTGAAAGAGGATTTATTTTCCGCGCCCGTCATCTGCTTTATTTATTACTGTTGTTATTATTACAATTTCTTCTTTTTTTTTTTTTACATTTTTATCGTGAACCACAAAGTCCCAAATGGTCCCGCTGGCGAGAAGAGAGGACGCGGGAACCTGAGCGCGAAGTCGCCCACATGCCCTGGACCGCACGCCGCATAGGGGAACGGAATCCGGAGACGAGGGGCGACGCGGCTCGCTGGAAGATGGCGGAGCGGCGCGGCCGGGGGAGGTGGTGAGCGCAGCCGAGCCCGTTAGCCCCGCACCGCGACCCCCCTCCACGCCGGACCCATGCAGGCCAAAAAGCGCTACCTGGCGCTGCTCTCGGCCGGCCTGTGCCTGCTGCTGCTGTACCTCGGCGGGGTCCCGCTGCCCGCGGCCGGCCGCGGCCGGCATGAGCGCGGCCGCGGCGCCTACCGGCCCGACCAGCCGTGGCCGCACTTCTCCGACCGCTTACAAGCCTTCGGGCCCCGCGGCCACGCCGACACGGAGGGCTACAACCTCCACGTCTCCCCCCGCCAGAAGCGGGAGGTGGTCGCCGGCGTGTACCGGGGCCGGAGGTGCCGCATGGAGTCGTGCTTCGACTTCGCGCAGTGCCAGAGGGGCGGCTTCAAAGTTTACGTGTACCCCCAGCAGAAGGGGGAGAAGATCTCGGAGAGCTACCAGAGCATCCTGGCCACCATCGAGGCGTCCAGGTTCTACACCTCGGACCCGAGCCAGGCGTGCCTCTTCGTCCTGGGCCTGGACACCCTGGACCGGGACCAGCTGTCCCCGCAGTTCGTCCACAACCTGAAGACCAAGGTCCAGAACCTGCAGCTGTGGAACAATGGCAGGAACCACCTCATCTTCAACCTCTACTCGGGCACCTGGCCGGACTACACGGAGGACCTGGGCTTCGACATCGGCCAGGCCATGCTGGCCAAAGCCAGCATCAGCGGCGACAACTTCCGGCCCGGCTTCGACGTGTCCATCCCCCTCTTCTCCAAGGACCACCCCAGGACCGGAGGGGACCGGGGCTTCCTCAAGTACAACACCATTCCGCCCTTTCGCAAGCACATGCTGGTGTTCAAGGGCAAGCGGTACCTGACCGGCATCGGCTCGGACACCAGGAACGCGCTGTACCACGTCCACAACGCCGAGGACGTGCTGCTGCTCACCACCTGCAAGCACGGCAAGGACTGGCAGAAGCACAAGGACGCGCGCTGCGACAGGGACAACGCCGAGTACGACAAGTAGGTGTCCGCGCAACATTATCAGCGGCATGAAATCAGTCTTGTTCGGTGACTGTGTGGGTGACAGGGTGCACTGATTTGGTGTATAGTACCACATAATTACACCTAATTGCACATTGTCAGTTATAATGGGCTGAAGCATCGTCTTCATGCAGGGAAACTATAGTAAATAAACTTGCGTAATAAAAACCTATGAACGATAATCTTTGGAGAAGCCGTAAAGCGTTTCATTTATTGTCACAGTGTATTGCATTCATGGTTTTAAATGAGCACAATTGCTATGTGGATATGAGGGGGGGGGGGTCATATTGTGTATTTTGGTGGTGTGTAAGGGTCATGGGGTCAAAAAAAAAAAAAAAAAAAGGGAAGTGATTGTGCTGTGCATCACATGTGACACAGTGCACACAGTGAAATTTGTCCTCTGCATTTAACCCATCACCCTGAGTGAGCAGTGGGCGGCCATGACAGGCGCCCGGGGAGCGGTGGTGTGGGGATCCCCTTGGCTTTCTTTTTTTCTGGGAAATGATCCCACAGAGGCAGGTTTTTGTTTGCTTGGAAACATTAACTTTGTGCCTTCATGCTAGTGGCTTGCTGGTGGACACGCATCACCGTATCCCTCCGGTGACGAGGGAAAAAAAATATACATTCGGCAGCCGTCTCAAACGCTTACGAGGTCTCTCTAATAAAGTGGCCACGCGCGGTTGTTCGATAGTAAACTCTGCCGGATTCATTTCTTTATTCACTAGTTTGGAACACATTTCCCCCCAAAAATGGCGACTGTCCAGAGAAATTGGTTGTGGGGGATGCTCACACACAGTAACATTGACAGCATTTATCAGACGCCCCTTATTCGATCAGTAGTTACGGGGACTGTTCCCCCCCTGGAGACACTCTGGTTTAAGTGTCTTGCTCAGGGACACAAGGGTAGTGAGTGGGGTTCGAACCCGGGTCTTCTGGTTCATAGGCGAGTGAGTTACCCGCTAGGCCACCACACACCCCCCTCGCCTCTGCTGAACCGCGGACATTTACTCGTTTAATGCCTAACCGGCGCCGCCTTTATTGACTCTCCGGCCACTTTGCTCCTGACCTGGTTCAAGGTCACCTGGTGTGCGTTCTTAAAATTGACCGTATGTAGGATGCATATTGAGTTTATTATTTATGAATTTCTTTTACCTCATCCTAGAACTGCTTGTGGCTCACAAAAAAAGTTTTTATCTATACATATCTATCTATCATATCTTTTCCGTATATTCATGCCCACTCATGACGCATGCACGGCCCGTCCGTAGTAAAATAGTGTACATGTCGTAGTTGTTGGGTCCATAACTATTTATGAGGGACTCTCAGGGAGCGGGATAAGGAAAAGTCCGACTTTTGTTTCCTGCCTGGCCGCCATCCCACCAGTGCTCCCACTGATTTCGCTGTTTGTTTGTGTTGTCGCGCTAATAAATCATGAATTTTTCATGATGCTCCCCGCACTGAAAATAAAGCGGCGGCCCGCGATTGTACGAGAAATGCTAATCCTGGGTTAATTAGCCGGAATACCTCTTCGCTTAATTAGTCCGCGTTGGAATTTATCTTTTCCTGCCATGGTGTGGAAAGGCTGGTTTTTGTCGCATCGCTAAATCGACGGGGTTTTAATTCCATTTGTGCGGAGTCGCCTGGATCGTTTGAGTGCGTGCACATCAAACTGAAACACGGTGTGATACGGTGAGATTTTTTTTGAGGCCGCGGCGCATCTGCCGGCCTGATTTCTGTCACCCTCACCCCCATCAAACCTTGTCATTTGTCACATAGCCCGTCCTCGGGTGCAGGTTGCGTGTGCGTGAATGGACGAGGCTGTGACCCCTCTGTCTGTCCCCTGCCCTCGCGTGACACTGGGACCGCCAGACGGCAGGCGTGGCGTTCCACCTCAGACGCCGACCCGTTGTGGCGCTGCAGAGTTCTCCTCGATTCCAAAAAAACGTTGTGGCGGAGAAGGCAGTATTAGAAAACATCAGAGCCGCATCTTCTGGCAATAATTGAACGGCGCAAGAGGTCCAAAAAAAAAAGAAAAAAATTATCACCGAACGCTCGGGCGTGAATTAATAAGCGTGAGCACCGAGCATTAAAACAATCCGAAATGCTGCCGAAGCTGATGGCCGGGAGGATGGTCCTCCTGTGAGATTCAGATTGGGTTCCTGGGTTAAAAGTGGTCATTTCAAGGTGAACAACAAATTAGTGCTGTGGTTTGCTATCTGTTCTATCAACTTTCAAATCTTTTTAATTTTTCTTTCAATAAAAAGGTCTGTAAAACAGCCTAGAAGTTCCCTGTGAAATCCAGACAAGTGATTGTCTGAAGTGATTGTCATTGTGATAAACAGCACAGCACATGGTGACGCAACAAAATGTGTTCTCTGCTGTTAACCATCACCCTTGGTGAGCCTCGGGGGCAGTGGTGGCCTAGCGGTTAAGGAAACGGTCCTGTAATCAGAAGGTTGTCTGTTCGATTCCCGATCCGCCAAGGTGCCACTGAGGTGCCACTGAGCAAAGCACCGTCCCCACACACTGCTCCCCGGGCGCTTGTCATGGCTGCCCACTGCTCACTCAGGGTGATGGGTTAAATGCAGAGGACAAATTTCACTGTGTGCATCGTGTGCTGTGCTGCTGTGTATCACATGTGGCAATCACTTCACTTTCTTCTTTCAATGGGCGGCCATGACCGGCGCCCGGGGAGCAGCGTGTGGGGACTGTGCTTTGCTCAGTGTCACCTTGGGGGCTCGGGACTCGAACCGGCAACCTTCTGATTTTGGGGGCCGCTTCCTTAACCGCAAGGGGCACCACCGCCCCGAAAAATTCCACAAACTACTGGGTTTCAGCAGAACATGTACTGCTTTGGCAAGACATTTACATGTATACAAAAACACAACTTTTAATGTGGTATTTATTTCGCATTGAAGTTAAAGAAGCAGTCCTTCTTTTGGTGCTCCGTCTCTGTCTTTGACTGTACGTGATGGTCGTGTTCTTGTGGGTCCAGTCTATTGTGTACAGGGGGAGGAAAAAAAACATACAAAAGAGTTGTTCTTGTGACTTCTTCTCATAAAAATGTTTTTGGTATTAGCGCTAAGAATTGAGTTTTTGAGGATTTGGTGTTTCCGTGAGCCTCTTTGCTGGGGGGCGCGGTTCCTCGCACTTTGCCTAAAGACTGATGTTAGCGAATTATACACCATTGCGCATTTTACAACTAGTTCCATTTTATATATTGGATTCCGTGACTCTCACGTATGGAGTGAATTTTAGAATTCAGATTTTTTTCATCTTGTTCCTGTATGAATCATCTACATAAAGTTCTTAAAAATATGAACTGGCAACGTACTGGACTGTGACTGCACTGCCCTCCCGTTTAACAGTCACAAAACTTCCACGAAACAAAACTTTCTCTCCCAACCTGCTGTCCTTCTCAGTGGAAGGTTGCTCAACCAGCAGCACCGGTTCCTCCAATGTGCAACAATGTCCTTTGTGGAGTGAGGCTTTAGAGACATGGCCAAGTGTGGCTTCAGCTGCAAAGTCTGGCCACCCTTACGCAAGCCAGTTCCAGGGAGGTCTACGTCGGCATACTGGGCCGAAGGAGACCATTAAGGTCTTAACGTTGAAGATTTTATAGCCCTTAAAAGCCAGCACCAGTCTGTAGTTGACTGGTTTGAAGTTGTGAGAATCTGGGAATTCGCTATTGAAAGGGCGGTTAAGGGAGCTTCCGTCAATAAATCGTGTTTTACTTGCACTCCGCTGGGACCTCTCCCCCTTTTGTTGGAGCCGTCTGATTGGCCGGCTTGCCGTAGTACGAGGGGCATGAATGAACTAAGCCTTCACACATATTATTCGGTTCCCACTGCTGTGTGTGTGTGTGTGTGTGTGTGTGTATACCACTTGGCGCCCAAAGAATTCGGTGGCCTCCCATGCCACCGAGCACCTGACAGACAGAGCTCATCAGAGCTGGCCAGTCGGCAGAAGAGTTGCCCTACTTTTTGGCCGTGGCCCCAGTGGATGCGACTGGGCAGTTAGAACTTGGTTGTGACCAGTGGCGCTGTGGCGTGAGATACCCGTGGGAAAGAATAATGTGCATAACTTGTCTTTCTAAATCAAAAATTGGAAGTGGTTGAACCCCGAAAAATGAAAGTCATTGTAAAATGACTGTTTCGGTTTTTCCGATAATGAATCGTATAGTAGTATAAATTTCGCTCACTATTTGAAGAATGCTTTGATTGATGCCGCCGATTGATTCCGAAATCGCCGTCCTTGGTTCTACGGCATTGCAGAAACTCGCGAGATCCCGAAGGTGTAGCATTGACCTTGTTTGCATCTGATGAATGAATGTGAATCTGTCTGTATTGACGTTTTTCGTAAAGGTGTTCGCAACGACCTTATAGTGAGAGCAGTTAGAAAATCCCATACACAACCGCTAACGATGATCCGGGGGCATCTTTATTGCCCCCGGGGGGGCGTTTTTGCAGCAGTGAAGATGTTTAACAGCCCCTCAAAACAATGGCCCCCGTTATTTCACACACAGATGCCAGGCCTCTGAAGTGCCTGTAGCCCGCACTCCTTATTACGGGGAGTTGAACAAGAATGCGGACTCTTTCATTGGCGTTTAAAATCAGCTTCCCTTTTGTCAAATGGGGCGTGGCTTCAATTCTGAAGTGGGGGGGGCATTTTCACCAAAGAGTCGTGCGTTCGGGATGAGGTAAGAGGGTGGTGAGAAGGTGGACTCGAGCCACAGAAAGGGCCGTTTTGTTTAAGTGGTAGCTGAGCTAATGGCCCTTGCCCCCACCCCCCCAGCTTTACGGCTCTGTTTGACTTCCTCTCCAGCTGAAATGGATGTTCGGCCCCCCGAGCGCTGAGGGGCTCCTTTGTGTGAAAGTTTGCCCAGATTCTTCAAGCAGCCTGTGGCTTGTTGACACCAAGGGCCCCCTTCTCTCGTCGGCCGAGCTCTGCGTCCCCTGCCCCCACCTCCTTTAAAGATTAAGCTGGGAAACGTCCCAGAGCTTTGTTCCCCCCCACCGCCAGAATCCTATCGCGTCTTCTGGCCCAATCGGTGGCCGCGGTGGTCCGATGCGCCCCCCTTTTTTTCCCGCTTTTGAACTCGATGACACCGACAATGACATGCTCAGACACTCCGCTGACCCTCATTTGGCAGGTTCACTGCCTGGGCCATGGCGGTTGTAAGGAGTTGGAGGGGTGAATTCATTCACTAACTCAACTTTGTTCATTAAGAAAGGTTTCCTTGACTTCACACCCAACAGCCTTGAACGTATTTTTCAATGCATCTCGCTTCCTTTCTTTGGAAATATGTGAGCGTCCTTGAACATTTCGTCCAAAATTTACTCTCTCTCCCTGTGTGTGTTACACACGCGCACACACATTTTTCATATATAGACGAAGGACGTGCTTTCTTTTAAGTCGCAGACATGGTTCTGACTGAGCGTGATTATCCGTAGGTTGCCAGGCTCTGGGATTAGCTGGGCTTTTAATGCAATGCCATGGCTCTGTGCCGTTCAAACTGGTAGCAAATCTGTGACTGGCCTCCTGGCTTTCAGAGCATTCACAAGGAGAAGAACAAAAAAAAAGGCTAGTTTTTAAACCCTTTTAAATCAAATTCTGGTGCTCACCACTTCCTATCGGGACCGGTTGGTCCAAGCACAGAAACAAACGGGAGAAGCGGCGATCTGGACTCTTGGCTCCATTGTTTTGGTGCAGATCCTGATTGACGCCGGGTGGTGCGAGCGAGGGATCGCGCAGCCGGCATTCCTCCCGAGCCTCGTCCGATACGTCTTATACTGACTGAGGCCTTTGTTTGTCGGGCCGAGTCCGCGGAAGGACGCGGCTGTTATCTGATGCGGCCCACTGGAGTGTTGTTGGAAACTGCGCTCGCGTTCAGCGAGTGTCTGCCGTCGTCTTCTGGAGGGTGGGTTTGGAGGGGAGGGCGAGTTGGTGGATCGCGGGTTCTGTCAGTTTTTTTTTTTTTGTCCAGAGCGGGATTTACTTTGGCTCCAGCCGTGGAACCCTGGCAGCAATATCCCTCTATTATTCCTTTTTTTTTTTTTTTTTTTTCTTTTTGGTGTAGAAGAAAGATCTTGTAGGTCTGTTGGATTCCTTTAGTCATGAAGCTGCTCTCTGGAATAAGGGTTTTGTTTTGAGGTCAGACGTGATGAGTGACCCAGAGGTAAAGTCTAAAGGACTCCCGGGGAGTGGTTTTTGTACCTAGCGATTTAATCTCTGTTTAAAACCGGGATTTGGGTTTGGGCGGTGATAGGAGTTCTGGTTAACTAATCGCTTCAACATCGCCCAGATCCTCTTTCCTGTAGGAAGTTCAGTAACTCATTCTGTCTCGTTTCCTCTGTCCTTTACCAGACAGGCAAAATGAAGTACTGGTTTGCACGGCAGATTATAAATCTGATGTGGAAGTAAAAGTTACTTATGAAAAACTTGTGGTCCCTACCTGTGGTTTGCTTGCATCGTTCACCCCCCCCCCCCCCCCCGTTTAGTCGCTCGCTGTGTTTCCTGCATGTTTGACTACTGCTTTTCCAAAGGACGTGCATTTTTGAAAAGCATTTCAGAGGTTTAAGATACAGAAGACCTAGAATGAATATCCTCCAACCTTGCCGTTTTGGTCATCTCTCTTCTGGCACATGATTGCGTTGTACTCTTAATGACCTTGACATACATCTATTTTTTTTAAAGCCACATGCATGATTCATTGCAAAATGTCAGATGCCAGAATCTCCACATCTGTACAGCATGCATGCAAATTCTGCCTGTCATGTTTCGGGCCCAATTACCCTGCGCAAAAATGTAGAAACTAGGTCAACCACAAAGTTTTGAAAATCCCCATTATAAGCACAAATTAAATTGAACAGAGAATGTTGCTAATGGTAGTGATGGACATGAACACAGATGATGACTAGAATAAACTTGACATCTGCACATTTTGAGATGCGAAACGTCTGTGTTTCCAAGTGAGAACTATAGTCTCTTGGAGGCTATGTGGCCCCATGGTTTCCATGATGCGGAATTCAACAAATCACATAGGTGAATAAATATGTTTATAACTGGAAAACATGGAATTCAGAAGAATTTAAATGGTAAAAACGTCATTTTTAGGAAAGAATGAAACTGGTTTCATAGGGCCCTAGATTATTCTTATCATATCATGAAATTGAATTGATATTGGCCTATGATACAATTAATGTAATTAATACCCCTGGTCCTCGTTGGAGTTGTTGATTTTGAAGTTGACCTTGTCCAGACCTCAAAGGCTCTCTTCTCTGCACGTCCTCCGTGTCTCGCGCAGGTACTGTGTAGCTCAGCACATCGCGCTCTTCATCTTAATCAGCATGCCATTCTCTTTCATTACACTATGCTAATTCCTGTTATTACCCTTGCTCTTCTGCCAATTGAGCTACTCATCGACTGTAGACTACGATATTATGCAGCCCTGTTCCATGCTCGCTCACCGCAGGATGAACCTGAAATTGAGTTCGGGAGTTTTCCTGGAGGCCATTACCTTGAAATATTGTTATTATTATTATTTATTTATTTTTTTTTGTGCCCGAGGTCAGAAGGCATTTAATGCTGCATGGCGATGCAAGATTATTGCTGTCTGAACCTAAACAGGTCAACGGGGTCCTCTTGCTCATCATGGGGAAAATTTTCGATTCGCCCTTTCTGTAAGTGGAGTGCATTGTGTCACTCAGAGCTTGCGTTTCTCTCGTTCCTTCACTTGGCAGAGAAGGAACTTCATTACGAGGTACTGGGTAAAAGTAAACCCACACACACAAACACACGGCATGTAGCCGACTCGACCCGAAGAACTTCATTACGGAGAAGCACAAGAGGACCCGAGGTGTCCAGCACTATTCTCTCCTAATGACACTGTCAGCGCAGCATCTGTTTTTTCAATGGCCTTTCTTCCTCCCGACCTCTGCTTTCCCCAAACCCCTCCCTCTGTCTCTTGAAACGTCCCATTTTCACTGAGGTTGATCCGAGGTGCCGGCTTTTACCAAATGCAATTATATAGTGGGTGTGAGAAAAGGAAGAGCGGGAGCTGAAGGGCTAGATGAAACTGTCAGGCCGAGGCGGTAATTTAGCACATGGCTGGCTCGACGGTGAGGGTTGTTGTAGGCGGTAATGGACGGGCCGAGCTCCACTGGGAGCGTCCACTGTCCGCTTCCTTTCGCAAAAAAAACGCAACGTGTCCCGCCGTGTCTCTCGGCGAAACAAATAATCCTCGCGTGTCTCCAAATGTGGTAAGTGCAGCGGGGAGCCCCAGCTGTTCAGCGCTGGTAGTTGTAAAGGAGGTCAGAGGCCACATTTACCCAACATGCTCTGGCCTTGCCTTGAGCATAAACATCAAATGAGTCTCAGAACTGTGTTCCCAGCTTTTTTTTGGGGGGGGGGGGGGGGCATGTATACATAACTTCTGGTGCCATGGCCTGGCTTTACTACTCAGGACCCGTTCTTCACTACATTTTTCTTTTTCTTTTTTTTTTTTTTTTTTTAATAATATTTGGTTATTCTGGACTACGGTAGAGTTGACAGGCTCTCCCATTATGCAAAGTTCAGGCATTTTGTGGAATGGCTGTAGAGTTCACACTACACAACTCTGAAATTGGATTGGGTCATTAAGAGTTCATAAGGCTTCACTACAAGTCTGATTTGGCAGAGATCTTTCAGCACCTGCTGGGCCAATGGGTCTCCAAAGCAATGTTGTGCCATTGACAGATACGTGAGAAGGGACACTGGAAAGGACTTGACCTTTTCACAAAGCAAATATTGTTTGCAGAAGTTGTTTGCATAATGGTTAGCTCTTCCAGTCATTCCGTGTCCTATGAACTTGCTGACTTCAGCATGCCAAATGTCAGGTCGAGTTGCTGATTACGTATTAGCAAACTTTTTTGACCTCCGGTTGGCCATTCAAAGTCTCAAAATTGCGTAGTGAGAACCAGGCGTTACCTGGCGCCGCACGTGAGGTGAGAGCAGAGGACATTTATATGGTGGGATAAGGAGGGCGCTGGGAAGGAAGTGCCTTCATTAGTGTTTCACGCTGCGTCCTTAATGAAAGGAAATGGAAGGAGTTGGCTCCCTGCGCAACCTGTGATTAACACTCGCCGTCGGTAGAGCGATCAGCGACCATTTGCCGGTTTTTCCTGGTCCGATTTCAGTGTTGCAATGCCGCTCATGTGGATGCCAAGTCGCACGATTTGTTGACTGTGCTTAGAGATCTCAAAAGCAGTCAGCCTCAGATAAAAGCTCCTCAGACCCGCTCCTTTTTTTTTTTTTTTTTTATTTCCCGCATTGTGCACCGATTCGGCTTCTGTCAGGCGGGGTGGGATTTAAGCGTGTTAATCCAAACCTTGTCAGAGTCGCCAGCTGCTTTTCCAAACCCCGGCTTGCTTGTCACTCACTGCTGTCTGGGATGAAAGAATAGTTTGAGCCACAATGGCACCAATCAGACAGTGCAGTGAAATCATGTTTTCTCTGGCTAATGCAGATACAATAAATATGCATTAATGCAAAAGAATATCCAGCCGTCTAACCAGGTGGCATCTGCATCTGAGTGCGTCGGTAACCTAAGCTGAAAGCGTTCAATACCAAACCTTGACACTAAAAGAAGTATCCTTATCTGGAAGCGGGGAGGTTTGTACTGAATTAACCTCGGGCCTGTTTTATATTAAACTTTTAATAAACTTTGAATTTAATTTGGGAAGTGAAAGGAGGAGAGGAGAACAGTTGAAGGCCATTGAATGTCCCTCAGGCGAGCCAAGGCATGCTGACTTTATGGACCTCGGTTCTGCTTCAGGGGACTATCCCACCACCACGAAAAGGAAGTGCCCTCTGGTGTCTTTAATTAAATCTCTCAGAGTTCCCTGAGGATTGGAAGAAGGGGGGTTTTGGAAGTGTTACCACTCTTATCAATGTAAAAGAAAGTTGCGTCAGAAAGTCCTTGGGCGTTCCACTTTCTGCATCAATCCTGAGCCTCAGGCTCGTTTCCACCGCAGTAGGTTGTTCATCGTTTTCAGGGCACTGGTACTATTTATCAGCACTACTGCTTCTTGTGGAACTGCCAGCACTAATGGTCATCAACGTGGCAGTGGCACTCAACCCTGTGCCCAATTTCTGAAAGTCTGGGAAGTTCTTATTTGCGACACCACAAAACCCCTGAGAGATGCACTTCCCTGATTTTTGCCAAGTGTTGCACAGATCATGCAATTGACATGAATGCCAAACGAATTTTCTAAGGTAAGAATATTATGGTTTTGTCTTTTTTTTTTTAAACCGCCTCTGCTCACTGTATTTGCTGTGTTTGCACTATTTTAGTTCTTTTGGTAGAATGGAGATAAAGTGCAAACTACTGTCATGCGAGCAAGGCAACAAGCAATGCATTTAAGCCTGTGCAGGTGTTTTAAGCCCATTGAGACATACTGTATGTGATTATGGGCTATATAACAAATAAATGTTTTTTTTTTTCTTTAATTACTTCTTGCTTCAGAATAGGACATGGCCGCAGTACCCATTAGAAGTGTTCGTTGGTGTTGTCATTTTTCTGAAATGACTACCCGTAAATTCACAGGTTTTGAAATGGAGAGTGTACCTAATGTCGCTTGTATTGGGATTTAATGGGACGCGCCCTGGGAGCAACTCTAAGTTAGCGAGACGAGACTCTGTGTTCAGATCCCCTGGGACCTTCTGGGTAGCCCAGTCCACTAGGAGCAATCATTAACGGTCATTGCTGAGAGGGCAATGAATAGTTAAGGTTTTGGTAGTAAAGGTTAACCGTTTGGATTTCACTTTTCAACGGGTGTCATGCAGTTGCTCCATTCTCAGATTCTGCCCTCCAGATTCGAGGAGGAGAAGAGCTGTAGATAGCGGGGCGTGCTATATTTTTATTTATTTTATTTTTTTTACTTCCTCTATCCAGGAGTGTGTGCTGCCAACGAACATGTTGCTCCTCGCCTTTGCCTCCTGAGAGCCTTGCTAGATACGGAGCAGTTCCTCCACTGTCAGAACAAGAAGATAAGGCTGTGGAGTCGAGGCAGCTGTCAGGCTGCACGCTCCGGTCTGCATGACTGACATGCACCAGCCTCGGCGCATTCGGAGCTTCCTGGTTAACAGTAGCGCTTCTGAAATAGGGATGTGGCCACTGAGATGTTCGAGTTATACGCTTTATGGATCTTCATGAGTGAAGCATTTGGTTCTATCCGAGACCCTTTTAACACCAGTTGGCCCTGCAGAGAGGACATCAGAGATTCTTTCCACACCGGGTTGTATCTTCAGGCGCAAGGCTGTAAAGTGCAGATTAATGCTAGCTGTGGGTTTTGGTTCGTCGCCTGTGTGTCTTGGAGGCCGCAGTTAGAAAAAAAAAAAAAAAAAAAAAAAAACACCCACACGCTCCCACAGAGAGGAACAGAGGCAGCAGCTCCGGTGGAAATGTCCCAGGCGGTGTGGGACATGTGGTGGGGTTGACCTGGCAGGAAGCCACCCCAACCGTACGCCCTCCTCACTGCTATGTTGAAAGCTGGGGCAGAGGCTGGGTCATTCTTCAAGACACAGACTTCATGAGCATCTTGAAAGCATCTTGAAAAAAGCAGCCATCAAGTGCTCAAGAAAACTCTTTCAGGACTGCTTTAAAACCAATAGTGCTTAAGCTCACATGTGATATTTTGAGTCTTCAGGCCGGCAGTCAACAGAAACATTATTTGAGATCATGAATGAATATCCACCCAACTCTCGTGATCTTGTTCTTCCGACTAAACTGTGATTTCTGGTTCAAGACCTTTAACCCGATGTCGGCAGAGGGCCCAGACACAAATGGAACCACCCTAATCACCTTCATTTCAAACATCACACTTTATATTATGAAAATTTCACTTTATGAGTTTTATTAGTATGAGTTCCCCTAGCCTGTCTATGGTCCTGCTGTGGATAGTAATGGCGATAGGTGTAAAGAGTGATTCACCTTCACCCCTCGCCTAAAAAATTATCTCCGTTGGCTGTCATGGCTTCCAAACATGTGAAGAATTGCAGTTGCTTGGTGATGTAAAAATGAGCACAAATTTTATTTATTTATTTTTTTCGTTTCGTAATGCGAGACTCTGAAGAACCAGTGGGTTTATCTAATATTTTCCTGGAAAAACGCCGACACATTTCCTGTCTTTGCCAAACATTGTTGTTGGTGAATGGCATTGATGACATAATTTGAACAAATTAATTTTTGCGTCATGGGGAAATCTCATTGTGGGAATGGATCAAAGTGGCTGTAATTCTGCACCACGGCTGAATGTAGGAACATTACTTTAGATGTATACAAAAGCAAAAAATAAATTGTCAGGTAATCTTTAATGTGGTGTGTACCGTTTTAATTTTAACCCCACTTCTCTTTGCATCTAGGCCAAATGCTGGCAAGTAAAATCTGTCTATGAAAATAATTGCAGTGTAACTTGCTGTCCGTTCCTCTTTCCTTCTCTTGATGTGACTGCGTTAGTCCTAGTTGGGGGTCTTTCGCCCTCTGCCCACCCCTCCTTTTCCCAGGGGCTCCTGAATGAGGCCCGTTTCCAGGGCAATTTTCTCTGGTTTCTGCTGCAGACTCGCTCGGTCATGCCGCTAGGTTCAGCATTCACACCGATTAGCTGCACTGATTGATGACTTTTGGGGGGAAGTACTTAATTAAAATAAAAAATAAATATATATATAACCCGACGTTGTTAAAAGAAAGTTTTAAAGACCATGTTTTTTCAGATATCCACATACCCGCAACACATTTAGCAGACGACCATATCCAGAGTAAGTTTCAATCAGTAGTTACAGGGACAGTCCCCCCTGGAGACATTCAGGGTTAAGTGTCTTGCTCAGGGACACAATGGTAGTAAGTGGGGCTTGAACCTGCGACTTGGTGGTCTTTTCATTCCTTCTGGGTACTTCCACTCTTCAGCTTGAAACTGCTTAGACACGCTGGTGAGACCACAGAAGTGTTGACAGGAATGATATGACCCTGTAACTCCCATTTTCTGTGAAGTGTGTGTGTGTGTGTGTGTGTGTGTGTGTGTGTGTATATCAGTTCTAAATTCTTACGAATACACTGTATTGGATCTGATACCTATGTTAGCAGCTTATGTCTTTCCCTTCACATGGATCCACGCTTGCAATGGCTTCCATGTGACTGGCCACCAGCTCAGTTGCAGAGCAGGTGATAGCGGCCCGGTTTAGCCACGCCATTGTCCCCTGGGTGCAGGGGGTCATGGGTCAAACCCAGCAAAAGGCTCCCGCCACAGGGATCGCAGACATTCCGGCGCGCCTATGAAGTCTAAATAAGAGCAGGAGATCAATGCACCGACTAAAGCCCAGTTATTTTTACGAGGTGACTGCATGCAGTGAGTTCTGTTGGGCCGTGTGACCCAGATGTATGGGGCAGATAAGGCTTAACTCTGTACGTGCCGGGTCCCGCTTTGGAATCGCAGATCACCCAGCCAACCATAAACATCAGCGAATGAAAGTTGTTGCAGTGACTCGGGCCATAAAACAATGCCTTGCTCATCAACCGGAATGGGAGGGAAATAAGTTGGACCAAACGTTGGAAAGATGGGGGCGTGATTTAGGTATTTTTCAAGCCACGATGACTCACGATGACTTTTCCGCAGTTTGTGTACACACTTTGAGAAGGGATCGCCTGTTAGGCCAGGTGAAGGTCGCCTGGCTGGACTCCCTTGGCCTTGTGTGCTTATGTGCGTGTCGGTGGTAGGTGTGTTTGTGAATGATTTATGAAGGCTGTTGGTTAGCCTTCCCGAAAATGTCTTGCCGAGGAAGTTTGGCTTAGCTGTGAACTTCAGATGTGAATGATCTGTGTTATGGTCAGAGAGTCAAGGTCAAAGACCTTGGCCTGATGCCACAGATTTTTTTAACCTGATTCAAGAAGCAGGTTGTGATTCAAGAAGAGCGTCCTGTTTGAAGAGTAGTATGAGTATTGTACAGAGCCCCCTTACTACATGTCTAGTAGGGGTGTCAGAATATATCAACACAGCAATGTATTGTGACATTTTACGTGAAGTTATTGTATCGATACCGAGACAGCAAATATTTTTTTGTATACAACTTTAGTCCACCGGGTGATGCTATTGAGTGCTTTATTTAGTGAGGTCAGCCGAGATGAGAATCAGCGCTCGACTACAACCTCCACTCCTGTAGATGGCGCTGTGCAGCTGGGCACTCTGAATTACTGCTTGGCATTTCAGGCAGAGTGAAATCGCAAAACATGACAGACCGTGAATAGCACCTTGTATATCAGCTCTGTTTTTACATTTTCAATGAACTGTAGAATATTACAGTATGTACGATATGACAATACAACATGATATATTGTGACTCATGTATCGTGATATGTATCGTATTGTGAGATCCTTGCCAATACACACCCCTAGTATCTAGTACATTACTAATACATAATTATGGCCTCTTTGGCATTAGCCGTGTTAGTCGTTGGAAGGTCTGAAACCTTGGACTCTAAACTGCCTTCTAGTTGGTTCCCACCCTGGGGTTTGCGACCTCTGCACTGAGGCTGTGAGGTTACCAAAGTTACATTTGGAAACATTTACTTTCTAAAATCGCAATAGAATAACCAAACTTAGTCCAAAATTACAACATATATCTTTGGTCCATGTCAATTCATTAAATTCTACTAGGAGAATAAGGACACAATTCTACAACTGCTGTGGATTTGTTGCAAATTTAAGTTGATAAATCACCCCATCACGCCGTCCCTGCAACTGCCTCTCTTCTGCCTGCCTCCCCAACGTATCAGGGGGTCACCAATGCTCCAGTCTCTTGCTCACTGACTGTCTCCAGCCAACCCAGCATCTCTGCGGATGCGCCTTCCCGCAGCAACCCTGGCGTTGACCGATGGAGCAAAGTCTGTGGTTGCAAAATAATCAGTCATTGCGATTTATTGCAATTTTATTGCATTGCAATTTCGGTTTGATTTTGATATATCATTCAACCCTAATGCAAAGTTCAATTGTATCCAACTATAAACTGACTATATGTCTATGCACTATGTCTTTGCAACTTTTATTGCTAGAAAGTGTCTGCACTATATAAAGAACAAGGTGCAAGATTTGTGGACCCACCCACTTCCTAGTGATTTTGCTTGTGTTGTGTCCCATACAGTAACACACCCAGTTTATGGGATAAATTGGTGTGAAGATTTTTTTTTTTTTTTTTTGCCGGTGTGTAAGAAAGTGAGAGAGGGCGAAGGCCCGTGAACGAAACAAACCAACTGAATAGTTGTGTAGAACACCTCCTTCCTCCCTTTTATTTAGGCAACTTGTGCTCGTGTCTTCGAGAATGAAGACAGATTTTGTGCCCCGGTGGTTGTGTTCTTGCAGTGCACCCCAACAACAAGCTCACACGGCCCCGGCCTCTCCTCATTTATTTTGCAACGTCTTCCCAGAGTCTGGGCCGATTTGTTTCCCATGTAAGCCCCGCAAGGTGCTTTGCCAAAAGCTCTCTGCTTCTCACACGAAAAAGCACACACCCTGCTTTTCACGGAAACATGGCTGCTCTGTCTTTCCAGAGTCCCTTCCATTGGCAGCTGGCGCGGTTATTAATCACAGCGCTGTTTATGAGTGGGGAGGTGACACACTGTCAGAGCTCTCCTCTGTCATGCTTCATTACCAGCCACGAGGGGGGGGGGGTGTAAAGAGGGCTCCAAAGTAATGAGGTTCAAACGCACCCACTCTCATATACCAAATCGCACAAGCACTCGCTGTGCACCCGCCGTCCTGTAGAAATGAAGACAAAGTAGCTCGGTTACGTTGCCAAATATGCAGCGCAAATGCAGTCGAGATTGGGCACACCTACTTCTTTGGTTGCTCCGCCCCCAGCCCAGTTCTGGAGAGCATTCAGCCACGTCTGCAGCTCTCCCTTCTTTAGTCGCAGTGGAATTGATTTTCTGGTGGAAATCCAAAATCGCGTGGCGTTCGGCATTTGGGAAACTGTTGAAATTGTCCGCTGTAGATGGGAAGATCAGGTCAGATTGAAACCATTGGACGGGGCTGCACTTGGTCTATGGGTTTCGCATGAAACCACTGTCTGACAAAGCCACATCAGTAGCGAGCATAAGAAGGCCACGACACACGCTCGTGTGCCGTACATTTGCCATGAATATAGCAGGAAGGAAGCTTTTTTTTTTTTTTTCCTGTGGTCGAGAAGCGACGTGCCGTATGGGAAGCGTGCGCTCAGCACGAGGTGTGACTGAGTGATATGTTGATGGGGCTGGGTCTTTATTTGAGGGGCTTTGATGTACGCTTTCTGAGTGTTTTGACGCCTGTGCCTCCGGGGCGCAGCTTTGTTTTTGATGTTCATTTGAGCGTTCCCCGTCGATCCAGCCCGTCTACATTTCAAAATAGCGAGGAAGCTCTCTTCGCACAACAAGTGTCACATCTGGCCCTGTACCAAAGACGCAAAGTGTGTGACTTCCTGTCTGGTTGGTGGCGTTTCCCTTGAGACTCAGAGCCGTTTGTAGTCGTCCCACTATTTGCACCGAGTCTGATCAAAGTCTCAAGTCTCTTTGCCATAGTTTACAAGCTCTGAAAATAGATTTGTTTTAACCCAAGAGTGCTGGCCTTATAAATGCAAAACATTTCCTAGATCCAAGGATTTGAGCATTTAATTTTTTTGTTTGTTTCACCCATTAATCACCATTCATGTGACCATCAGAAGTAGAGAAGCGACTGTGTCATCGTGTCCTGAATTCCAGCCTAAAAGGGGGATGTGGAATTTAGCAAGGACAGTGTCTTGCCCATCTTCTTTTCTATTGTCACCTGCCCGGTCAACATGATGTTGTTTCCGTTTAAAAAAATCTAGAATATATAAAAAATTTTTCCAGAGGAAATTTACCTAATTTGTTTTAATTGAATGATTCAATTTTCTTGACTACACACCAGAAACAAGATGATGGTTATTGTGGTCTTGCATCACCAATGGCTGGTACTATATGATATTTCTGATCCGTCATATGACTGGCACTGAGTCTAAATTATTTTTAGTTGCACGTAGGTTTTGGAGGCCATGTTGCAGAACTTTTGAAGGATATTTCACCAGGAAGATGCAAATGGATAAACAAATACTTTTACCGTGGTACCTAAAATGTCTAGAATAGTGTTTCTTAATTAGTAAATGAGATAACAGTAGTTTTTCATATTTTTTTTTGATAAGGATATTTACTATGAGTTAATAACAATATTTTAATAATAATAATCATAATAAAGCAATAAAATTTTGGTTAAGTGAATGCATGAAGGCAAGTGTTTTAAGCAAGGCCATATTGATCGGGATATTCATAATCTTCGCTACAAAGGTTTATAGTCCCGCCCCAGGCTGCACACAAAGTTTAGACTTTGTTCATTCAAAGACTCAAATCAATACAACACAATAGATTCCTCCTGGCACCGGCTGCGGTTAAATGGACAAATTTATTCCGATCCGATTGAGTAAATTCCACTTGAGGATTCCGATCGATCCTATCACATGGACATTGATAGCCTACTGCTTTCTTCTAGTCATTTAAATTCTGATTTGCATATTCACCACGGTAATTGGACTGAGGGAATTTTTTTTTTTTTGGATCATTCTATTAGACGCGGTTTTCATGGTCAACCGTATAGTTCTGATGTGAGTGGTCTGACTAAGATTCCCTCCCATATACAGTTGGTGGGGGCAGTCAACAGGGAATTTATACATGTATTCTTTTTCTCTGTGATGTGGGGAAGAAAGTCAGTCAGAATCCGCAAGGCAGAACTTCCGGCACTTTTTCTCAGCAACGCGCGGCCTCACTTTCAGATTCACAGGCCATGTGGAACTAAGGCAGCGGGATGTGCTGTCAGCACTCCCTGCTTTTTGCCTGGCAAGTTTACATGAGACACTTTCCAAGCCGCGCGCTCCCCGCTTCGCCGCCTCCCCCTCACCCCCATTCCGGTCTTCGCACATTTTTCCATTCTGCCTGCACGAATGACTCGAAGTCATCTTCCTATTTTTTTTTTTTTTTTTTTTCCTTGCTCTGTTTTTGTGGTGTGAAATGGAAGTGACTTAAAAAAAAAAATTAGTCATTAGCAAAATAGAACTCTTTTTGGTTTGGTGTGTTCTCAGAAATATGTATTTTTGAGAGGCCTTGTCAACCTGAGTGCCTCAGCAGAGGGCCCTGCCCCATCCAGACAGAGCAGGTCTCCTTCCACAGTGGTAAACATTACCGCAGTGGCATTAAATTTTAAATGTTCTGTGTGATTTTTGTCTACCTGCTTTTACTCCGGAGGCTCACAAAGCTACAGATGGAGTTGTGTAAAGGAGGAGCTGGGAAAAGGGATCAAATCAATCCTTAAGAGAGAGTGTGTGTGTGTGTGTGTGTGTGTGTGTGTGTGTGCGCGCGCACACATACATGCTGCAGCTGCTCACTGCAGCGTGGAGGTTTATAAGGGGAAAGCGGTAACGAGTGAACCACTGAGGCATTCCGTCACAGTGGAAATATTCTGCTGCGGGCCTGTTTTTTTTTTTTTTTTTTTTTTTTTTTCCTCTCTCTCTCTCCCCCTTCAATGTTCTTCTGGTCCCTCCCCACCTCCTTCCAGACCACAGTCCGAACCCCACCGCCTTCTGTCGGTAAGCTGACCCGAGGTATGAAGCATAGCCAGACTGATTCCAGCCCTCTCGGCCTGTCCCTCTCTGCACAAATGACGTAACGCTGTCCCCTGCGGTTGGCCAGCTGAGCCCGAGCAGCCTTTTGATAAGTCGTCGGTGCAGCCAGTGCCGAGGGGGATGTGACGAAGAGCCCAGAGCGACCTCTTAGGCCCTGATTCATATTGACATTCATCTGACCGTGTCACAGGAAGAGGCTGGCAACATGTACCAATACATCTCAACAAACTGGCAGCAAATTTATAAAATTCCCGAACTAGAGCACCATAAAGGCACAGGTTCAAACCCCACTTACTACCATTGTGTCCCTGAGGGCGACACTTGTCTCCAGGGTGACTGTCCCTGTAACTACTGATTGTAAGGTGCTCTGGATAAGGGCGCCTGATAAATGCAATGAATGTAGATAAAAGTATTGACCGGATCAAGGAACTATAGCAAAAACGTGAATTTATGGACCGATCTGCAGTAGGTAAAATGTGGATGGAGAGTGGTAGTAGCCTAGTGGGTAACACACTCGCCTATGAACCAGAAGACCCGGGTTCAAATCCCACTTACTACCATTGTGTCCCTGAGCAAGACACTTAACCCTAAATTGCTCCAGGGGGGACTGTCCCTGTAACTACTGATTGTAAGTCGCTCTGGATAAGGGCGTCTGATAAATGCTGTACATGTAAATGTAAAATGTAAATGGATGCAGTACCGTAATTTCATAAACATTTTACATTTTCTGCCTGATGACATGGCATAAAAACCTCTCTAATCCATTATTTGCGACGTGGGCCGTAATTATTTTTAAAACCACATAATACTCAGATAAATAATAATAACTATTATTTATATATATTTTTAAACTACATATTCTGCTCATGTTAGTCTGTTGGAGGATCTGGAAGGATCACTAGATGTATTTTTTCGGTCCCAAATTGTTTCTTTAAAAAACGTATTTTAATCAGACAATCAGTTGAAAGTGACCCACCTACTGGTCATTTTAATATCTTTTACTAGTCACTGTCTCTACCAGGGCTGAGCTGGCCATTTTGGAGTTTGTGGTGTCACAATGCAGGCCTGACAAACTTCCCCCAATTTAGCGGTTTTATTGCTGGAAGGGCTTGCGATTTTGCCCGCATCGGTCTGTTCTAGTCATTATTTCGGCCGCCCGTGTGTGTCTTGAGCTCTCCTGCGTGCAAGCACATGCACTTCGAGCCCTCAATAGATGCCCCGTCAGCACGTCTGCACACCCAGGCACATTAGCACCCAACAAATGGTGCGCTGGGAGACTGTTAATCTCTGCGCCATGACAGAAAGGCTGAGTCTGGTCTGGGATGGCTGGGGGAAAAGAGCTGAGCCTGACTTGAGTGTGTGTGTGTGTGTGTGTGTGTGTGTGTGTGTGTGTGTCCATTCAGAAAGCTTTATTGACCTGTGAGTTATGCATTTGTTTTGCCAAAACAAACTATAATATTCTGTTATCATAAAGCAGTGAATAAAAGAGAACAGAACACGCATTGTGAAAATCTGCCTCGGCCCCCTTGGATCTGTATGAATGGATTCAAGCCTCTGGAGGCCATGTGTTTGACCTCTGACCGGGACTCGGTTGAAAGTAAACCCCCCGAGGCGCGGTGGATGGTGGGCGGGGGGGCCGAGCCTCAGTCTGCTCCGGCCTGCGCGGCGGCCCCTACCTGCTGCTCTGGGCCGCGCTAATTAGGGGATTTCCCAGCGTCTCAGAGGAAAGTGTCTGCTGCGAGCTGGAGACAATGGCCGACTTCAGAGCTGTAATACTAGAGCCGAGCTGTCAAAGCCCAGAGAGGGGGACTGAATGAAGGTGTTAATTTAGACCTGTGTGACACTGAAATGGGAGTGGAGGCAACGACTACAGGATGTCGTGTTGTTAGCTTCTTGCTAGCACTTGCTCTTTTTTTTTTTTTTTTTTTTTTTGCATAGCCATTTCCCTTAGGGTGATCAGATGCAAACAGGACTGTAAATGAGGCAACCTAAAACCAGATGTTGATCTAGCACCTAAACGTTTGACATCTGTATTAATTCCAGAGAATGCCACTTAATCCAGAAATGCTAAAATAAAAATATCAGCATGAATATTAATAATGTGGGACAACGTGTCTAGCACACAAAGCCAGGAAAGACCATGATCTCTTCGCAAAAACAGTGGAAAACATGGTATCGTTATGCTAACTGGACTACCTCAAGGTCAAAATTTTGGATCTGAAATCACTTCTGTGCCAAGAAAAGCCGCTCAAATCAATTTGGACACATTACACCACAAACCGTTTTAGTACGTGCTAGGCTGCATGTAGTTCGTTTTAGTTTGAGGTGAACTCTTTTGGTAGCATTCACATTTCTCAAATGCTACTGGAATTACAACGGTTATCCTTTGGGGGTGAAACGTAAAAATGACTGAATTGCTCATTAAGGAAGGCTTTACTTGACACTCAATCAGCTGGTGCCTCTCAAACTTGAACTCTCTATGGATGCATTTATTTATCAGGTGATGCTATAATTTTATATTAAATATATAATATATTTTTTCCCCCTTTTTTATTTTTGTTTGTCTAATCGGGTAAACCTACAGCCCAGATAGCAAAATCAAATTCAAATGTTGTCAGGAAGAAACGCTGGATCTACATTCTATTCTATTCTGTAACTTTTCATGCTATTCAGTTTCATTCTTGCACACCATCCCATTCCATGGCCTCGTGATTTTGGTGAATCTTGAAGTGCTTTGAACAGTAGCACGAGGAGGAGAGGCGGCTAGCCTCGGCCTTCCCGGGGTTAACAATTATTATTTTACATTTATGACTACTTGCCAGTGGCCCTCCAAATATCGGTTGACTGGATTTTCGAGTCCACGAATTTGCCCCTCAGTCATATATAAGCATGTTTCTATGGTTTCAGACATATTTTCAATGAACGCATATGTTTGGGATTGTGCAACTGTGGTTGCAGTGTTTTGGCATGCTGAACTACTTGTGTGATCCTGCATAAATTATGTTTTTTTTTGTTTGTTTTTGGGTTTTGGAAAGGCTAGATAAAACCTAGCACATGAAGCCCTTGTGAACACCTGCTGGTTTGGCAGAACGACAAGATTGAGCCCCGAGCATTGGCAGATTTAATAGGAATGGCCTACAAGGGCAAAGAATTGGATGCAACTGGGATGTTTGTGCGTGGTTGGCATTCTTTCGTTGTTGCTGTACGTTGCAGTTGAAAGTATAGGCTTTTTTGGGGGGAGGGGTTGGTTGATAAAGAGAGGGGGCGTGGGAACTGGGTGGAGGAGGGTCTGGTGAACATGTCTGGACTGCCAATGATGCCACTGCTGCCGATGTAAACAAGCAAATGTGGCAAACGCATTCACATGGCACTGTCACGCCTCTCGAGACGTCCTTTCACACTCCCTGAATAAAAGGCACTTTCATCTCTCGCAGCGTAGGGGATCTGATCCAGAGATTAAATGATCGAGAAGTGAAAAGGATGAGACAAGCCCTATTGATGAATTGATATAACAGCATTAGCTGGCTCTAGTGACCGACAACCAAATATTATGCTTTAAATGTGCTGTGTGTAGGAATCAGTAAATTGTTTATCCTATTTATACCTTGTCCGCAACAACTAAGATTGAGATTGTGGAAGGATGTGAGATAGAGGAGTGTAGGGGTTCACCATTGTTGGGTTCATAGTTCCATTCCTTGATTTACTTGTTTTTAATTGCCATTGGCACAGTCATCATACAGTACAGGGCCTGATTACAGACTATCACCTATTGAGGCTTGCATTATGAGGCATGGCAGGCCTCTGCTAGCGGGACTACTCATTATTACCTTTGTTGATTTGCATGCTTTTGAGAATTTTTGTTTTGTGTTTTTAAAGGTTCGCTTTTATATCTCACACACACACACACACACACACACACACACACACACACACACACACACACACACACACCCAGGACGCCCAGTTTCAATGTCTGTAGTTTAAAATTATAATAAGGATTAGAGAGGCTGAACACCATTCACCAACCACAATGTTTGGTGCATGTTTTTCCAGAAAAAATAAAATGAACCCACTGGTTCGTAAGAGTCTCATGTGACTGTACTGAAAAAAACATTTGTGCTCATTTTTACTTCCAATAACCAAGCAACTGCAATGCTTCGCATGTTTGCAAGCCATGATGGTTGGTGGAGCAAATTTTGTAGATGAGGGGTGGGGAACTCTCTGGCCGATAAAAGTGTGAGAAACGGAAGGTAAACTTTCCCTGTATGATGTCATAAGGGGACAAATTTCAGACTGCTCTTTGAACGGTGAAACAGAATGGCCAAAGCACTCTTTACACCTTTCACCATTTCTAGCCACTGCAGGACCATAGACAGGCTAGGGGAACTATTTTTAATGTTAAATAATCTCACAAAGTGAAATCTTCATGATTGGGAACCTTTTTTATAAACGATTCTCGAGTGAGTACTGGAGCACATTGGGGAAACCTTGGTCCACAAAAGTTCTTACATGTAAAACAATTAACAGCTGCAGTGACTGTGTTTTGGGGGTGTGGCTTGCCGTGGTGGTGATAGTGCCGAATGGTGCGTTCGTGCAGCCGAGCGCCACCGTTCCAATGTACGCGGGGAGCGTGAGTTCAGAAATAATTAACACCATGAATCGGTTAGTCTGAGAGGGCATGCAGCAGTTTCAACAAAGTTCTGTCCTCTCCACGTTTCTCGATGCAGGTCACCAGGTGCAAGGGCGCATGGCCCTCCAACAGTTATTGTACAGTTGTTAATACATGTAGGATAGTGAATACAGAACAAACTTTGCCAAAAAAAACAACTATTTGCCAATGCAATATCTGTCAAATAAATCTCAATTCAATTTATTTCTTAAAATCGTTCAGGCCTAGTTGGCAGATGTACCATGACTACATAGCCAGGTTATTTCTTAGAACCCACTTCAAATTCTAGTTTTCCTGAATTGTAAGAATGAAGTTGCTTTTCTTTTTGAAGGCTGCTGTAGGTGTTGTACTTGTGCTGTCATGCTCAAAACAGGTAAATGGTCAAACTGGAATTTTTTTTTTTTTTTTGGAGCGGTTGTGTAGACCGCAATGTGCAACAGTGGTTTAAAGATTAATATTGAACTTTTTTTTTTTTTTTTTTTCCCCTAACTTTGTCATGTCACTCTATGCCCCCATCCCTGTGCCTCCCTGCAGTGTTTGGCATGAAAACGAACACCCTGTTCTAGCTGCATTTACACTGTGTCCATTGTGCTTTTGATTAGGCGGCATGCCAAGATCTTTGAAAGATTGCTATTTGAATTTTGTGTGGCCAGAGAAACGCGTACAGACACGATTCTGACTTAAGCCTCTAGTTCTGCCGCACTTCGCGTTCACCTGTCACGTCCAGTATCAATCTCAAGCACAAATGTGGAGGCTTGGAGAGCGGCAGCTTCCTTTGGCCTGAGCGAAGCTCCACCTGACCGGACTTTGGCTTCTTTTGGCGTCTGTATCTCGCAGCTCTCGGACCGCCTCCGCAGTCTGCAACTTCTGCCAGAGACGTTGAGTAAAATATGCCTTTCCAGGCAGATAAATGGTAACACTTTGATTCATTTATGGCAGCGGAAGAATGATTTTTATTGTCGGGGCTCTTTAATCGTATTAAGTGGTGGGAGTGGGATTGCACATCAGCCCACGTGCTGACACAAACATACACATTCAAGTGTCTGGCCTTCTTCCCCCCCTCTCTCTCTCTTATATGCCCGCTCTCCCCCAGCTGATTTCATTCTCAATTTTGGGAGGTGGATGAGAGAATATTTATGGTTGGAAGGATGTTAAGTGACGGGCTATTTATCATAAGCTTTTAAAGCTCACGCTTCAAGCCAGCTGGCAAACTGGCCAGTCTCTGGGCCATGTGTAAAATCCAGTGCAGTGTCACGTTGTCCCACCTCCATTTGGATCGGGTTCATGTAAGCAGCCCCATACCTGACCTAGGTGTGGCCAACAAGAGGGAATGCATGCTGGGAGTTCTCGAGTAGTTTGAAGAACCTGTCTTTGCCCTAATGCAGGGTCGCCGCGATGCCAGACAGACAGAAACGGCGGGTATTTGAGCATCCGAGCCGTTTCTGAGCCGCACGGCATGAGATCTTGGTGTACGCCCACTAGCCTTGCTGTTCTGGTGCGGGAACGCATCCCCCTGGCTGAAATCTGCGCATGACCTAGCATCGGATGGGACTGGTGTGCAATGCGCTCGGCAGGTACGGGGCTGGCGGTGGAGATAACGGAATCGCTCTTCGCCTTTGCGGCATCATGTCATGTTGTTTGCTAAATCGATGCTTTGTCACACACTGCTGTTTCTGAAATGACCATGTCAGACTTTGGCAGGTGTCTCATTTGGTTGTCAAATGATTGCTTCCTCGTTGCATCTGTGGTTAAGCTGTCGCAGCCAAAAGTTGCCGGGGGCAGTTGGACAGCATGTCCCATCTCCGTGGAAGAGGGCTTCCTTGACCGGCATTTTCCCAAAGACGCTCTTGTTGTTGGGTTTTTTTTTGCTTTCACGTCAAGTGACTGCACTTAATCAAGCACATTTCCTGTCCATGGCAGCTCGTGTCACCGACAGCATCCTGACTGACCACTGAACGCTAAGCTGAAGTGACTTGGCGACATTTTAGACCGCTCCTTGTTGTTCGGACCCCTTTCTGCTTGGAGCATATTTGGAAGAAATATATGCGAGTGCCGCGTGATTTGTGCTTAGCCTTAGCTGGGGGGGGGTTAGGTTACGCCAGTGTATTTCCAGTAAATGTATTTTTGGGCTTTTTATTGTTCTTTTATCATTTTACCAGATAAGGTTTAGCCGGCACAGGTATAATATGCCGTCATTGTCTTTTAATGGAAAAACAATGAGGGAGGCTAGATTCACCTTGATATGAAGAGTTTTTGTTTGATTGCAAACCACAAATTGTTGAGGGGGAGTGATCAGGGAAAGGTTGGAGGGTTTTAATTTAATAGATTTTTCTCCCCCCTTTAACATCAAAAAATAGCATTGAGTACCATCCCTAGTATTGGTATTGAGTTTGAAATTTCAGTATCGTGACAAGCCTGTAAGGAAACACCAAAAGACGATTTTTTTAAAACGATTTGCTAAGTGACCTTGATAACTTACACAAGGCCTACAGATTTATAGCTATTATTCCAAACTGCCCTGAACAAATATAAAATGAAAATATTGTTCTAAATGGTAAATCAATACATTAGTGTTTAGTCACCTTTGCTAGACCAAACAGGAAGAAGCTGGATAAGGAACAGGAAGAAGCTGGATAAAGAACACTATACTGTCTCTGTATATATTTACCTAAAGATTAAAGATTAAAAATTTGGAAGAACTAACTTTTTTATGATGTTTTATACACACACACACACACTCGCACACACACAGTTTTTAGTTTCTTTCTATCACAGTTATTATTACGATTGGCCATTGTTAATAAATTTCTACTGAACAAATTGGACTGAAGTCGTCTTTTTTTTTTTTTTTCTCACCCGTTCTTTGTTCTTCTGTCTTCTAACTTGACACTCAGCAGGTTGGTTCCATATAGGGTCGTCTTGTGCACTGCCACAGCGATTTATGCCAATAAGCAGAGCTGTTCCTCATATTCGGACGCCCCAGGGGGGCTTTCCTTTGATGCCGGGGCTGAGAGGCGACCTCCACAGATGTGCCATTCGTATGGCGCTAAAGGCAGTTAACTAGCTGTTGTTCGCCTGTCAAAAATGATCCACTTACTGAATAGGGGTCTCTGTTGTGAACTGTTGGAAATGTACATACGTACGTGCGCGCCCAGAAAATGTGTGAAGGATGACCGTCCTGGGGGGCTTTGTGCTGTAGGAGCTTGGCGGGGATGGGCAGTGGGTGTGCAGCTCTTGTGCTCCAATTAAACTCATTTAACCCAAAGTCGCAGGGCGCCAGCAGTGAGAGGGGTCTCTTCGCTGAGCTCTAAATGTTTTATTGAGTTCCTTTGAACTTCTAGAGCTGAGGGATAAAGCGTTGCCAATTTGGGAGTCCCTTCACTCGCATGCATACTGTGCAATACTTGCACAGATTTGTGTGTGTGTGTGAGTGTATATACACACACACACACACACACACACACACAAACATGTGCCTTTTGTTGAATCTGAATCAGTCCGTGTTCTCATGAGCAATTCTTTATCTACAGCAGTGTAAAATGTAAACGTGGAAGGCTTTTAAGTCCTCCTCACTGCCCCCACTCCTCCAAAAAGCTCATTAAGTTGTGCTCCCTCGTCATTAACACTATTGTTTGTGTTATTTATTTATTTGTGTGTGTGTGTGTGTGTGTGTGTGACTTCAAAGGCAGCTTTGTGTGGAGGCAGTTTAAGCTGATAAGAGAACGAGCTGGAAGATGCCAGGCAAAGTTCATTCCTTTAAAAGCAATTACGTTGCACCGCGCTGCTGTAAGAGAGAGTACTTTGAACCATCACTTACGAATACACACACACACACACACACACACACACACACACACACACACATGTATGTAGTGGAATACTAGACTCATTCATTGATTTACTGTGGCTGGAAGTAGCTGCTGTTTAGGTGACCCCAGGTGACGTTCGCCGACGCCGCTACATGCCGTATTGGTTTAGCTACGGTTTAAGGGGTTATGACTTCGAGAGATGGGCTGCCGGTGCGACTGTTACCACAGCGAACTCCGAAAACACTTCGGCGCGTGGTCTCAGGCGGAGCCTTAACTGATTGGCACTGAGGCACGTCCAGGTTCCCACAGGTCCTTCAAGAAATGGCTGCTCTCTTTATCTTGCGATCATTCTATGGTTTGTTCTTTGTAGAATTTCAACACATTCAGATTTAGACGACCCATGCAACCAGATCTCACCTCCACACGGAAAGGTCTTAGGTTAAAGAACTCACCAATGTTTTGTCTGGAAATTCCACATCTCTTATTCATTGCTGCCGATTTCAGTTCGTTTGCCTCCCAGCCACGTGGTAGAGACACTTCTAATTAAGAAATCCATAAGCTATGAACATGTCACTCTAATTATTAGCTGCCTTTTATTGAATGTCATTTTGCTGCTGCTCAGCAGGCCCTAAAGTCATCAAATGTGGCCGGTTCACGTCCAACGTGGACAACCTGGATGAGGATTTTCTTCCTAAAAATGAGGCGTTTGCTGAATTCTGAGCATTCTCCAATGGTGGAGTTAAATGTTTGCAGGCTCTATGATCAGTGGGTCTCATTTCAAGGAAACTGCATGTAACTTGAGTCTGCAAGTTGTCCGGCTTATTTAAAGTCTAACTGCTTCCCAAAATGCAATTATTGCCGAGTACTAAAGCAAGTTTTCAAGCTTTCAGAATCGTATATATTGGCCAAGTAAGTGCAAGCACATACAAGGAATTTGATTCCGGTAGATGGTGTCTCTCAAGTACAATGTAGGAAAAAACAACAACAGTTCCAGGTTTGGCTTTTGTATGCTACAGCTCAACAAGCATCGCACCTGAACATATAGCTATCTTTTATTTATTTGCTTCTTCTCAGAATGGTTATGAGTCAAAAGTTGCAAATACGATCCATTTCTTTGTCAGTGCAGAAATGCACACACACACACACACAAAACCAGGCTTTTTTCTTTCATAGAGAGGAGCGGCTGCTTTAATCCTTATTTATTTATTGTCTACCAAGGTCTTGTGTTTTTGCCAGAGGGCTTCCTGCTGGGTTGGTTATTAATAATCTATATCGGTGGACCTTAAATCCAAACCCTGGCCTAGGTTTTCAGGCCTGGCAAAGCATGGAAGGAAATAAAAAAAAAAAAAAAAAAAGCTTAAACTGAACCTTGAGCACAGTCAGTTGTACAACCTTCGATGGTTTAATAAAATAGAGCATCAAAAAGTTGCATTTTTAAGCGAAAACTAATTTATTATAACTGGTAATGTTATGAAGGGAAGGAGAGACTGGGACTGAGGGAGAACTGAAGAGACAGATTTTTGTGTGTGTGCGTGTGTGTGTGTGGGGCTCATACTCAAGGCATGTGCATCATTGGTGAACGGTGCAGGTGTGTCAACAGATGGAATGATGTGTGTGTGTGTGTGTGTGTGTGTGTATGTATAATGTCAAAGAAAGGTGCTTCTAGACACAGTCTCGCTCTCTTTCTCTCCTTCCCCCCCCTTCCCCATCACTGGTAGCTTGTGTGACTGACCGTGGTCTTAAGAGTCATGGATTCTCAAACACTGAAGTCATGGCTGCGTTGCGGATTAGAATCTACATTTACGAAAGAATGTGAGGTGACATGGTTCCGTCCTTGGCCAGCGTTTGAGTGAAGGAATTTTTTTCTTTGCTTTGTGTGTGTTTAGACGTGCTGTGTTCTTGACTGTCTGCACCACTGCTTCTTGTCTTGTCTGGAGCAACGGGGAAATTTTTTTTTTTTTTTTAAATAAATACTGTGTCCTTGTCATTACCCTTTACACACACACACACACACATACACAAATTCACAAACACCTGGCTCTATTCACATCGCTATGCCTACTCCTCACCTCCCCATCGCAGCCCCCTCTCTTTCATTGGTCTGCTCTCTTCTTAAAACGGACTAATCTCAATCTGAGTCTTTCGTTTGAACCAGTCTTTTCCCAGCCAATCACATGTTAAACCTTCACCACCAAGCCAGTAGTGTCACAATGAGCCTGTGTGTATAGCTGGAGTGCCTTAGGCTTCGCTTCTTGGACCATTACTATTACCAATTTACGCAAACGATGGACCGAGGAGAAAGATCAAGGTGTGTGTTGGTGTGACTCTTCCATGTCCTGCTCCTGTGAGGTGAGTTGGTAGCAGTAAAGGAGGCAAATGGGATTCTGAGGTGTAAATCGAGGGTTGTCGTAACAAAACAGGAACATAACATAAAACAGAACTCACCCACCTTCCCTTTAGAAAAAAAATGGAAAGATTATTGTAATTTTCCCTTTTTTCTTTTTTTTTTTTTTTTTACTGTGATTTAGTGTGTTCAGGACATTGCTCCTTTAGAAGTCCTGGCCTTAGGTGGATGAGCTAAGAGCAGGGGATTGCTGAACTTAATGAGACTAAGGGGTGACATGACCCAGGTAAATGAGATTATGATAGGTGTAAATGCTATCTAGATGAAGGAATGTTTAGTTCTTTTGAGAAAAGACTTATTGGAAGCATGGAATAGTTTGCCCCGAGGGTGGTAACCCTGGATTCATTCAGACTGTCTGAACTAGATGAGATTGGACCAATATTAATTTACTAGTGAGCATTGGTGGGCCATCAAAGTTCATGTTTGTCCTTGACATGGGTGAAGAAAGCATCATCTTGGTTCCTCTTTAGAACGCATTCTCTGCTCTTATTGGTCTCTCAAATGTCGGGTTATTCAAACAAACAATGGCAATGGGAGAGGAAAATAATTGTTCCAACGATTCCTGTTTGAAATACTTCTCCACTTTGCCAAAGCCTTGTTGTGGGTTCTTAATGAGTGTCCCAGTTGGCTCCCTTTTTAATTCGAGTCCCGTAAAATGGCATGTACTGACCGAGGCTTGATGTGTAAGTGCCGTTGATTATAAGGTTTTCCTCTGTCGGTACCGTTCACGCCAGTCGCTTTTCTTCTCACTTTCCCCTTCCTTCATCTCATGTGATCGTTTTCCTCCTCTTGCACCTTTTTCCAAAAGAAAAATGGAAAAACCACTATAGGTTCAGAGCTGTAAGGAGCAACGAGGAAGAAAGCATCTAGAGATGAATCTGACTTTTCTCCGCTGGTGCCTAGCGGGCTCTGGGCTCTTCCTCTGGCAGCATTCCGACACTCTGACGTGCCTAAGCTCTGCAGAGAGAGAGAGAGAGAGAGAGATGTGTGGATGGAATTGTTGGATGGGAGGGGAGGTGTGGAGGGAAGTTTTTTTTTTTTTTTTTTTTTCTTCCTTCTCCAGCTGAGCGTTTGCCTGACCTTTTGGATCCTAAGACTGTGCAATGAGTTTCTAGCAGACATTGAGCTTTGTCCGAATGAGGTTCTGGCTGGTTGAAGGGTGTGTGTGTGCTGGTAGAGAACCCTTGGACAGCTGTTCTTCCTGAGGTGACAGCCCCCTATCCCCATGCCGCTCTGAAGGCTTAGAAGATTTAGGAACCTGAGATCTTTTCCACACACACACTCATAGTCATACAAGTGCATGGGGTCTCTACCAGTGCAACGGTGACCTGACCCCGTCCACGCCCCTCCCTTTTTAAGACGTGTAACTCGAGCCGGGGACATTAGGGCCACGCCTGTATCGGGTGTCGGGCCCGCTCACAGCCCTGGCTTTGAACATCCACAGATGGAGGATCTCTCAAATGGCCTCTTGTTTACAGTCGGACTGACTGTCCTACTTGTGGTTTAATTAAGGAGTAATACACTCAAGGCTCGGTTAAGATTGGCGCTGGTATCTCCTGCTGCAGCACCTCCTCGAGGGGGATTATTGTTTGTTTATTTATTTTTATTTATTCCACACGTCACACATTTTAATATTTATTCACTACAACAGGTGGTTGAGGGTCTCATAACTTTTTAGCCCAAGTTATTGCTCTGTTAATAACTATAACTTTTTTTTTTTTTTTTTTTTTTTGCAATGTGTGATAAATTGTGTTGCATTTTGCACATTTTGGGCATCTTGCACAATATATCTTTTTGAGAGAAAGTGATCGTCATTGTGAAACACTGCAGAACAGCGCACGGTGACACAATGAAACGTGTACTCACGCTTAGTGAGTGGGCAGCCATGACCGGCTGCCCGGGGAGCAGTGTGTGGGGACGGTGATTTTGCTCAGTGACACCTTGGGATTCGAACTGGCAACCTTATTATTATGGGTAGATGATTACGCAACAAAACGATAAATTTTTTTGGTGGGGACACAACCCTACAACGTTATATTAACATAAATTCATGCATTGCTTTGATATTTTTCACAGGGTGCGCTCTGTTCACTGCCCCCGAATTGACGTGATGAATGAGACCCTGGTAGCATTTTTGGTTTGCTTTTGGGACTCTTTTTGTCATCTGTGGAATCTGCTAAAGGCTGTCCCTCTCCCGGGAGTGACAAGCGTTTCAGGTGCCAGTAACCACAGACCCTTTTTTAGGTTTCCCTTATTCCTGCAGGAAACCTCCTCCGCTGTAATGTGAACTGGAGCGGATCAAGAGAGTAAAAGTGCCAGTAGAGATGGTGTCCGATGTCCTCCTGTGTCCGTCAGTCTGTCTTATTTATGTTTGCAGTGTATATACTTTTGCATATTGTGTGGTGGGGTATTTTAGTTGTGAAATGGAATAAATTAGAATAATTTTGCAAACAAATGAGTTAATTTTGTGGCTTTGTTCTCCTTTGGGGTCGTCTGCGCAGCAGATGGGGTCATGGGCTCCCCCTTTCTGGCACTGCTTTCCTCCAGTCGCAAGTATCGAGTCCACTGACTTTCCACCTTTCCTCCTTTCTTCTTTCTCTGTGGCCGCCACTCCTCTACTGTCGAAGTATGGGAGCTCATATGGATGCAGATAGACGTTGTAATGCATGTATATTAAAACATGCCTGCGATGTGACTAATTTCAATCTCAGAAACACACTCCATGTCACCATTTAACTGGGCATTTTTTGAAGGCTTTTGCATTTTTATGTGCTTAGCGATGCTTGAGTAGTTTCGGTTTTATTTGACTGTTGTAATAGCGGCCTGTGAGATATATATACATTTTTTTATTTTTTTCCTCTCACTGTCATGCGAACAGAGCGTCCCCCAACTTCACTTCGGACGCTTGCTTTTCACGTTTTGTCGGTTTGCTTGGCCCGCTGCTGCATGCCGCCCCCCCCGGGCCAATGATGGTCGGCGGGGTGTCCTCTGCACCCGCTGCGTTTATGCAGATAACAGGACCCCCTCAAAGGGGAGAGGATTCTGGGTAGTGGCGGATTGTTTTAAATGAAGTGTTTGTGATATGGCCTATACATTACACAAGAAAACATAATATTTATAATTTATAATCAGCAGTTAAAGTTTACTAGGAATATCATTATAATCTATAATAGTTATGTTTCTATTTTAGATATTTATGTTTGTCACTTGATCCAGAAAAACATTAAAAACCTTTTTTTTTTTTAGAATATTATGTTTATGCTTATTATTATGATGCTTTAAAAAAGATAATTTCATGAATTATAGTACTCTCTAGCAACTCAGGGAGTTCAGTGTTCCTTCCGCAGTCCAGACATGGCTTCGTTTTAGCAGGCGCTCTGATGCGGTGACTGATTAGAGGCACAGTCTCCCTGGAGCAACGTGGGGTCAAAGGAGCGGGGGCAGAGTGACATTATGTGGTATTTGAACCCATGACCCTGCAGGTCATCTAGTTGATCGGTGAGTTTGCTACCGGGCACGGTGACCTCGATCTGAGGTCTGAAGATTTTTCGTGGTGGCCTTTCCGTCTGAGCCATGTATGGAGCCATTATTATTGGGTACAGAGAATGCCGGGGCACTGACCCTGAACCCTACGATAGAAATGGTTAAATTCTGTAAAATTCAGGCTGAGTGATTTTGAAGATCCTTCTGACAAATACATACATACACACACACACACACACACACACACACACACATACGTGTGAAAAGAGTAACTGCACTTTCTGAAGTGCAATTTTTTTTAAATCTGCGGATCCTTTAGATTAGACAATGAGGATGAGTTAAAAAAAAAAAAAAAAAGAGCTTTTAAGGAGTATATTTTAGGCCACACAAATATCAGCAATTTGTTTGTGAGTTGTGAGCCATTAGCGTTTTTTTTTGTTAGTTTGACTGGCACATGTGAAGTGGTTTTACATCCTGGTTGTGATGTCTCCTTGGTTAACGGATAAAAGCGAATGCTCCATAAATGTCACGTACACAAGAGCACTTAAAAGGGAACTGGGAAGCTTGTGCTGACATGTCCAAATGACTCCCACTTACACACGCGCACACACACGCACACACACACACACACACACACACACCGGCAGCTAGGAGACCATCTGGATGAGAACTCTACTGGAAGAAGCACATCTGGTGGGCTCAGCTCTAGTCTGAAAGGAGGGATCAGACGGGTCAGTCTGATCCCCGGGGCACTGACAGCCAATCAGGAGAGGCACTGGGTTCATTGGGCGTTTTTGATACTCCCTGCACCAGAGATGACGGGCTAGAGCACCATCGTTCATTCATACTTTTTTTTTTTTTTTTTTTATTGGACAAATTAGATCTGGATCGGTCTCGTTCCAGAGATTAGAAATAAAGGGAACAAATTGAAAAGATTTAATGATGAAGCCAGTCATGCTGTATTAGAGGCTTTGTCTGAGTACTTTGTGTGTGTGTGTGTGTGTGTGTTTGGAGCGTGATTAGAGCTATGAGAGTATATATGTATGTGTGTGTGTGTGTGTGTGTGTGTGTGTGGCTTTTGGCACAGAGGGCTGAAGCGAATTCATACACTGCTCTATGGACTGGGCTAGCATATGGAATGAGTCACTTCAAACCCCTTGTTCTTCACACACACATTGGGGAAGGACACACACACACAAACACATTGGGGTTTGTCAGGAGGGATTTACATACATATGAGGACACGCGCAAAATCCAGAGGAGATTGGGATCAAAGCTGGATCTCTCCTGTTGCCTGGTGGCACACCTCTGCTTCCGTCGTCCTCGCTCAGAAGCATAAACGGTTCCAGCAGCGTCACCACTGATGAAACTGTGGCCGGGTTCCCAAATGGCAGCATGGCGCCGTGGTGGTCTCCAAGTCTGCACTTCAGCGGATTTTGGGGTCTTGACTCTTCTTGTCAACTGCAGTTAACTGGAGGAGAGATGTCGCTTCAAGTCGCCCACCAACGTTGCCAGTTTGGTTGAGAAAACGCTAGTATGAAACCAATATTTTGGACTAGAAGAAGCGGTCTTGGGCTACTTGGCACAGCGGTTAGTGGCGTGGCTTCCCAGATCACCGGTTGTGAGTTTGAAGGCTCCCCAATGTTGCCGTGGGTTTTTTTATTTGACAGAGGGACTGCTCATGGACATGGTACATGTTGACCATTTGGGACGACACTAATAAGTCACTTGGTGTTGAACGTCGAGAGAGTTTTAAGGAATTTCTCTACATACGCTAGTCTCTTTTGCCCCTGATTTTCCTGTCATCTCAGAATTTTACTTTTATGATTGTGGTTGCGGGCACAAACAATATGCAAGAGATGCCCTTCTGAAACAAAGCATTAAAAGTTTTTTTCGTAAATTGTGTGCCCTTTTTACATTGTGGCCAACATAAAATCAATATGAGAATACGGATTATATGCTCACCCCTCTTTTTTTCCTGGCATATTAACCAACTGGAGTTCGATCTCTGCTATAAACAATCCCTTAAATCAGTGACTGTATAATAATTTATCAGCCGGCTAATAGAATAATAAATATTAAAAAGTGGGCAATTTTGCGCCTTTTTGAACAAAGTTGAAAATGTCATGAGGTGCGTCTATTGCAGTGGTTTATATTCAGTTGGTTTTGTGTATTTTAAGACCCTTGTTTAAGTGCTATTTGGGATTAGTTTGTATTTCTTCTAATACAGTCCTAGTGTCATTGTACAGTAAAACCCCCGGGTGACATGCATCGGCTTGCCTTGATGTATGACTGTTTGGATGGATCTCTGCTCTGTCTGGGTGTGTGTGTGTGTGTGTGTAAGAAGGTTAATTTGCGGTTTCCTGTGCGTGTGTCACCCGCAGTCCACGGGGAAGTGTTTGCATTGTGCCGTTTTACGTCCCGCGGTGAGTCAGCTCAGATGACGATCTTGGCTCCGATCCTGGAATAACCACCCCCACTCCACCTCTCTCGCCACAAATAAATTTTATTTATTAATCTGTATTAAACAAGTCATTTCCAAAAACTTCTCCTCATTAAAGGGTCTCCAGCGCCCGGTGTGGGTGTGTACGTGCTGTTGTCATGGAGATGGAGATCTGAAGCCTGTTTCGATGGGAGGTTCACGTGATGGTCGCGTGACTCCTTCCTTTATTTTTAATCTTTTCTGTAGTTTTAATTGCGGACCACAGCTGCCTTAATATAGAGGAGGAAACAACCTGCAGGTACACACCACACACAAACACACACACACTCTTCTCCACGCTGGGCTTCCTCAGCGTGCAGAGGTTAGTGGGCTGGCGTCTGAGCTGTAAGAGGATATTAAATCAGCGGGAGGGATGGAGAAATGGAGAACAAGTAAAGGTGGCTGTACTCCTGGGTTCTTACACACTCCAATAGATGGTCTGTGTGTGTGTGTGTGTGTGTGTGTGTGTGTGTGTGGTTTTTATGAGCCATCCTCTCTTTTGTTTTCATTGCTATTCTGCCCCATTAACACAATCCCTGTACTGTGTCAGCAGGAACATCACCACAGGTGTGTGTGTGTGTGTGTGTGGTTAGGAGTGCTTTAACCTTCACCTTTCATGGACAGTAGCAGCAGTGCAATGATTTTCTGCCCGATGATTGATTTGCTACTCTTTTAACCTTGTGGCCTGAGAACGCTCCATCTCGCTGTCTTCTACAAGTGTGTGTGTGTGTGTGTGTGTGTGTGTGTGTGTGTGTGATATTCCGAGGTTGCTTAGAGGTGGTTTGTGTGTCTTCAGACATCAAATTTAAATGTTTTATTCACCTTTTATTGTAGCAGCTTTTTTAATAAAAGTGCTGCATTTTCATCATTAAGTGTGACTCTCTCTCTCTCTCTCTCTCACTCATACACACAACAGAACAGTATATCTCTTCGGAGCAGGTGTCTCTCGCACCTCATTAAGTTTGACGGTTGTGTTAGGATGGCAATCAGGCACCTCGCTGGAGCGAGGGCAGAAGCGGAGGGGAGAGTGGTGCCGTTGGTGTAATCGCATGTAATGAGCACGTGCGCGTGTGTTTGTGAGTCCCCACGAGTGTGTTAAGCCGGGCGTTTCTGTGAGTTTGCAGGTAACACGTGTCTGTGTCTGTGTCTGCAGATACGACTACAGAGAAATGCTGCACAACTCCACGTTCTGCCTGGTGCCCCGTGGACGACGCCTCGGCTCCTTTCGCTTCCTGGAGGCGTTGCAGGTGAGTCTTTCCACCCACCCACCCACCCACCCACCCACTCACTCACAGATTTGAACAACCTTCTGATTACGGGGCCGCTTCCTTAACCGCTAGGCCGCCACTGCCCCAGATTGGAGACAATTCAAGATATCATGAACATTTGTTTGTCGAGCTTCAAGGATGCCCCTGCTATGAAAATTTCACTTTGAGAGTTCATTTAGTGCGAGTTCCCCGAGCCTGTCTATGTTCCTGCAGTGGCTAGAAATGTCGATGTGTCTAAAGAGTGCTTTTGTCATTCTGTTTCATTGTTCAGAGAGCAGCAGCTCAGATGGTCTGCTCTGGAATTTGTCCTCTTATGACATCATAAGGGGAAAGGTTACATCCCATTTCTCATGCTCACCGCTTCCCTAAAACATTCTCCACTGAACGTCGTGGCTTCCAAATGTGCGAAGCATTGTAGATGCTCGGTTATTGCAGGGAAAAACCTCCTGGTTGCGACAAACATTGTGGTTGGTGAAGGCTCCTCCTGATTAACATTTAAAGCTGCAGACACTGAAACGGCACGTCCTCGGGAAATCTCATTGTGGGACTGGATAAAGGTGGCTGTAATTCTACACCAAAGCTGGATTTTGGAAAAAATACTTCAGACACATTATAAGGGGACCAATAAGGCCGATATATAAATGCAAAAAACATTTCATAATGGGGGGCCTTTAAGAGTGTAGAATAATTGCTATGAAATACGTATGAAACTGTTTTGTCAGTTTTGTGCGTTTGCCTATTTTTGGAAGGTTTGGGGCAGAAACCACCACAAATATGGCAACACTGGTGCGGACTGGATTTAAATATGGGTGGTGGAAGCCCAGTGGGTAACACACTCACCTATGAACCAGAAGACCCAGGTTACTACCACTGTGTCTTGCTAATTTTATGATAATATCACCCAAGTTTGTTTTGCAGGTATAGGGTGGTAGTAGCCTAGTGGGTATGACACTTACCTTTTAGAGGCAGTGGTGGGCTAGCTAGGATACCGGCCCGAATCACGAGACGTGCAGGTGCCACTGAGCAAAGGACAGTCCCACACTCCTCCCAGGGCGCCTTTCATGGCTTCCCACTGCTCACCAAGGGTGATGGGTTAAATGCAAAGGGCACATTTCACAATGACAATCATTTCACTTTCAATATGAACCAGAAGACCCAGGTTCAAACCCCATTTTTCTACCATTGTGTCCCTGAGCAAGACACTTAACCCTGAGCGTCTCCAAGGGGAACTGTCCCTGTAACTACTGATTGTAAGGTGCTCTGGATAAGGGGGTAAAAGCTGTAAATGTAAATTTAGGCCTAAAAGCAACCCTATACAAATCTATAATTAAATCTTCTCAAAATTAGCATTTTTCCCTTTGGGGGTACCAACAAAATATTCATGTCCAGGACATTTGGTTCCCACTAAGACTGCAATACACACATTTAGTCAAACGTCTCTCTGTTGTCTCTTTGTGTGTCTGTGTAGGCTGCCTGTGTCCCTGTAATGCTCAGTAACGGTTGGGAGCTGCCATTCTCAGAGGTCATCGACTGGAACACGGCGGCAATCATCGGGGACGAAAGACTCCTGCTTCAGGTATCCTGTTCTCTGCCTTTTTCAGCACCCTCTCGCACCCACGCTGTTTTTTTTAAACCCTCCCCTCCACTCACGCTCTCTCCGCGTCTCTCGTTTTCCCCAGATCCCCTCGACGGTGCGCTCCATCCATCAGGATAAGATCCTTTCCCTGCGCCAGCAGACTCAGTTTCTGTGGGAGGCCTACTTCTCCTCCGTGGAGAAGATCGTTCTCACCACGCTGGAGGTAACCACCACGTTCATCCTTACAGAGTGGGCTAAAGCCGGGCAGAGACTCCGGCTTGTAATTGATAGCTTGAGCCATCGCTCGAGGTGATAATGACAACCTGTTTGCGTCCCTTGATGTGTGTAATTTTTGCAAATCTGCTTTCAATGATGATCATTTTTGGACGTTTACATTGAAACACACGGAAGCAGGAAGTGACTGAAACCTGTCCTCTTATGTCATGTTCCTGCATGAGCCAACTGTTGCTGTAAATTAAGATTTATAAGCTGAATGCAGATGCCAAGTGCAGCGCCATTTGTCCCAGTGCACTTTCAGTGACAGATGGTCGCGGGGTTGCAGTGCAGGAAATCAGACATTTAGTGCGGAAGATTTAACTTACTGCTCATGCAGAGAAGAACCTCGGCAAAGCGCCACGTGAGGCAGTGATTAAGAAGGCTGATTCAGCAGCTTGATAGGCCTTAGGAATGGATCTGTAAATCAGAAAGGCAATCACGTTGGCCAAGAATGTGAGCAAAAGCATATGAGGAATTTGATTTCGGTCAATGGCGTCTCTCAAGCACAACTGTATTAAAACTCCAACAATATGCAATATAGTCTAATGTCTAATATACGGAAGGTGCATAGATGTCCTCTGAGATTTTCCCAGAGGTGGTGAAATAGCTGGATACCGTGGTCAGGGGCATATAAGGCTGCCTCTCGTACACATGGCACTTTTCCACATGCCACCACAAGTGATGATTGCAATGTAGCACTTCCACTGCACTTAATACCCCAAAAATGTATACAATATAAATCAAGTTATAGGATCAAGTATATGAATTTGATCAATTATTAGTCACCAAATCTTCGTTTCAGCTTTCATTACATTTAGCAACTTGCAATCTTTGCACTAAAGGTGCTATATAAATGTAGCTCAGTTTGATATAAATGAATTTAGTTTCATATAAGAAAACACCACTAGATGGAGCTGTCTGATTAGATCTTATATTCAATTGTAAAATGCAAAATGTCTGTCTAATTCAGTCTTAAAAATGATGTATATGAAATGTCAAAATATTGTGATCTCATGCGTTTAATATCATCACTCGGTGGCAGTGTTGATAAACCGCACCATATTCATATTCCCCGATCTGTCTGCACTCAGATGCAGATCTCACCCCTCGATAGGGCATCTATCGTCCTCTCCCCAAACTGTTTTATCTCCTACCATCTGAGAGCTCACCGCTGCATCCTGTGGCTTCTCGGCAAATGAGTTTTGCTATCAGACAGGCCGGCTGGACGGGCGACATGCTTTCGGAGATGATCTATTCTTCGTTGTTTCTCTTCCCTGCCCATCTTCCTGGCTTCCAGGCAGCCGGCATGTGTTTATCCCGATCCTCGTTCATTTCCTGCGAGGTGATTAAAGTACGTTAGCCAATGGGGTGGCTCCACTGCCGCACCGAGTGCATATCTGGAGAGGCCATTGGTGGTTGTTTTTGGCAGAATTATTTTTTTCCCCCCCCCATTTCATTATTTTCTTCTTCAGACAACTGGGCTTTCAGCGAGTCGTAAGATTTCATTTTCAAAGTGACAGGTGGTTTTATCGAGAGGCCAAAGACTCTGCATTACTCTGGCATGACTCTTATTGACCACCCTTAGGCTTGAGAAGCTGGAGTCTCGTCCAGAGTTTTAATCCTTGATCGTAACCATGAAATTTTGTTGCTTTGTCAATAGCATTATAAAGACCCCCTCCAGCCGCGAAGGGTCTCATACACAACACCTCCCCTGCTCCCAGCTAAGCAATCTAATTAAAAAAAGAATAAAAAAGGGTTTATATTTATATGTAACACGGCTGGGCGATATGGCAAAAAAAAAATCACTATATACTTTTCCATATCGATTTAGATTCTTATCACAATTTCTTCCAATATTGCCAGACTGACTCTGGGGAATAAAACAGATAACATATAAAACCATTACTTTTTTGTTTTTTTTTGCCCTACTCTGCTCCATTTTTAGGGCCCAACGCTTGATCTTTGCAGGCTTTAGGCAGTGAACCGCATTGCTTCCATATTCCAGTGCCTCGGCTGCTGCGTGTCTCAATTTAACAGTTTAATACTGTTCATCAGGCTGGGACCCTTATCAATCACATGAAGTTTGGTGCAGATTGGATGTCTTGTAGTGAAAGTGAAGTGGTCATTGTGAAACACTGCAGCACAGCACATGGTGACGCAACTAAATGTGTCCTCTGCATTTAACCCATCACCCTTGGTCAGCAGTGGGCGGCCATGACAGGCGCTTGGGGAGCAGCGTGGGTACGGTGCTTTGCTCAGTGGCACCTTGGCGGTTCGGGATTCAAAACCAACCTTCTGATTACGGGGCTGCTTCCTTAACCGCTAGGCCACCACTGCCCCATTTTTTTTTCTTTTGAAGGTGTAAATGACAGCAACTTCCTCTATCATGTTGAATCATCGAAATTTGCCACAATGACATGGGCAAGCAGTGCAATGCAAACTCAAAAGCTTAAAAATCTAACATCAGCATGGCCTTAATATGACTCACTATAAATTGTTGATCTGAGTTTGTTAAACACAGAAATGTGCCAAAATTTCACCTTTTAATTCAAAATTATACATATGTTGAATCAAAGATGTAATTTTGGTGTAAAGGTTTAAAACTTGCAAGGTAAACTTTCATAGTGAGGTTTGTGAAAAAGCAGCAAGTTAATGGCCAAGACCCCATCATGATTTCTGTGAAGGGCTCTTGATGGTCGATGGTTGACCTTTTTCAGATCATCCAGGATCGGGTGTCCAGGCACAAGTCCAGGAGCACCCTGATGTGGAACAGCCACCCCGGTGCTCTCTTCACCCTGCCCCAGTACTCCTCGTACCTGGGAGACTTCCCCTTCTACTATGCCGGGCTGGGTGAGTACCTGTCTTGTCATTAACTTCCATTGCAATAGAAATGCAGCCCAAGCCTTTCTTGCTGGGGAGCTGATGTCCTTCTGTTGGGTCCAAGAACACTGAGAACTTTTGGGTGGTCACTATATGAATATTGGATCCTGGTCTGTATCTAAAGGATGTTTTTGAAGCACATGAACTGAGGGGGAAAAAAACATAACAAACTTAATAAACCTAAGAACTTTTCATTTGATTAAAATTCGAATTGAACAGGACCTCACTTGTTCAATTTTTTTTTTTTTTTTTTTGTCTTTTGTCTCCATCACAGGTATCAAACCACGGGCCAAGTTCACTGCCGTCATCCACGCAGTCACTCCCCTGGTCTCCCAGTCCCAGCCCATCCTCAAGCTGCTGGTTGCCGTGGCCAAGTCCCAGTACTGCGCTCAGGTACCGAGTCCCTTTTCCTTTTTTTTTTTTTTTTTTTTTTTTTTTTTTTACTTCGCTTTGCCCCGAAAGAACCAGTTCTTAAAAACCCACTGGACTTAAATGGAGCGACGGGGCCTCTGCGGACGGCGCCTGCGTTTCCATGGCATCGGTTGCCCGGCGGAGACAACAGTAGCCTGTGTTCCGCAGCGCTGCTGCTCGCCGTTTTTTTATCGAGTCCCTCTGCGCTCTGCAGCAGGGCCAGGGAGAGCTGGAATGTGTCCCATATGTCTGCATGAAACGTGTTTGGGACTCGCAGGCGGACATTTACCGATTGTTTCGACTCGGCGCGGTGGGAGGTAATGGAAAAGAGGCTTTTTTTTCTGTTCTGTTTTCTTTTTGATTGCTAAATCAGCCAGAGTCCTTTTTAGTTTCCTGGCTGGAGTTGAATGGTGTGTTTTTGCGCTCTGCTTTGTGTGAAAAGAGTGAAGGACCGGGAAAAGGCGAAGTGGAGAGGAGAAACAACAAAAGCCCGACGCCTGGTTTCATCAACAAGATCCTCCGTGTTGTGAACGGAAGTGGGGGAGGACGGTATAAATAAATCAGAAAGGAGGAGTTTTAAAGAACGACGTAGAGACTTTAGAGACTGATTTCGGGAAGAGCATTCCCCATGACTGGCCCTCCTGCTGCTTTCCTGTGTTCCCTCTCACTGTGTGTAGGTGTGTGTGTGTGTGTGTGTGTGTGTCCTTTAGTCACAGATCTATTCACACACACCTTAGCTTCACAACAAACGGGGGGAACCAAATAGACACCATCTGTCTTTCATTTCCTCGCCTCTCTCGGGCGTCGGAAAGAAGTGAACCTGGGTTCTATTTAAAAAAAAAAAAAAAAAAAAAAGGTTCCAGTGACAACGATGTGAGCAATCCACGAGCCGAGCACTGGATCCCCCTACATCAGGCCATGAAGAATCACGCCACTCAAGCCCACCTCTCAACTTCAGAAGTTTCGCTTCTGTGTAGTTTGTTGAAGTTTGTTCTATGTAGTCTTTTTTTTTTTTTTTTTCTGCAGTCTGAGATCCTACAGAGATAAAATTAGATTTTGAGGTTTTTTTTTGGGGGGGTGGAAATATTTGCTGCTGCTGTGCATATATTATTACATTATGCTATATATTACTGTTATATTATTTAACATTGGAAAATGTTAGCAAAATTATTGGATTTAGTATACTAATGTCGTTTAACTAGAAGGAGTGTATCCTGATGACTGCATGGTTGCATCATAGCTTGACTTCCAGTAGTGGTGGCCTAGCGGTTAAGGAAGCGGCCCCGTAATCAGAAGGTTGCCGGTTCGAATCCCGATCTGCCAAGGTGCCACTGAGGTGCCACTGAGCAAAGCTCCGTCCCCACACACTGCTCCCCGGGCACCTGTCATGGCTGCCCACTGCTCACAAAACGGTGATGGGTTAAATGCAGAGGACAAATTTCACTGTGTGCACCATGTGTATCACATGTGACAATCAGGGCCATCATGCACTTATTGAACAAATACGACAAAATTTAATACGACAAAATATAAAAATGTCAGCACAATAACAAAATGCTAAGGACTCAGAGGCATGGAAATATATTTCCATAACCTCAAAAATAGTCTTGTAATTTCGCATAAAGGTTGTAAGATTACTGTTTAGCAGTTGTTCAAGCATTTAAATGTGTTTTTTTTTTTTTTTTTTTTCATTTCATTGAATTACAGATGCCAGATGGCACTGGTGGTTCACACAACCCCACAAACAAGTGCATTTCAGGAAATTTGAATAATATAAATTCATAAAGGTTGAAAAAGATGAATAATCACGGCACCTAGAGTGCCCCCCCCCCAGTTTGATTTGTAGAGGCACTAGTATTAGTACAATTCTATTGCAATGAGTTTACTTAGTGTGACCAGTAAAGACTTATGTGATGAAATGGTTTATCTCTGATCAAACTGTTGCTAAGCAACTTGGTCAGCAGCCAGCTGGTCATGTGACATTGTGAGATGCATCAGGGTGATATTATTGTGAGCCCCTCGTCGTGCAGCCATTAAAACCTGAACTTGTGTGAATTAAAAATAGGCCTGGATGAAACTCACAAATTTTGTTAACTCAAAATTTGTTTCTCCAGTGTAAAAACTAAATATTATATTATTTTTTAAATAATCATTAGGTCATTAATATTTAATATTACTGCCTTCATGAGGGCTGCATTCAGTAAATGCTGATCCGTATGCCCAGGTTAACCAGGTTAATAACTCATGGCTGCTTTCCCCTGTAATCTCTGGAAGCCAGATTGCGGGGCTGAAATTCAATTATCGAGTGCTGGGCCTGAAGGGGATTTGAGAGCAGTAGGTGCAATGGTGACGAATTATGGACTCTCTTGTAGCTTTAAAGTGAGCATAATTACTCATCTCTTGGTTCCCCCTCTACGTCTCATTTGCAGATCATTGTCCTGTGGAACTGCGACAAGCCTCTGCCTGCAAAGCACCGCTGGCCTGTCACCTCAGTCCCGGTCATAGTCATCGAAGGGGAAACGAAGGTGAGTGTCACTCGGTTTAAAATTAATAATAATAACCGCCACGTTCCCCATTTGTGAAAGGAAGTCCATTTGGGGGGACTGACCATCTCTTATGCCGTGCCCTTCTGGGGCTATTTTTACACGAAACACCAAGCAAGCAGACAATTATGTTACAGGGACCCTGGAGACACTCGGGTTAAGTGTCTTGTTCAGGGACACAATGGTAGTACATGGGATTTGAACCCGGGTCAACCTGGGCTTTTTCAGGAGATCCCGCAGTTGTTTGACTGGATTGAGAATTTGGAGCCCATGCTTGGACCATTTCGGCTGAAAAAGGGCACTGATATCAAGGAATACTTGGTCACTTGGTACTCGTGCACTTGGTCAACACCAAAGCTTAGGTATGTGGTACATACCAAAGTAACATCCACATGAATAGAAGGCTAATGTTTTGTTAGGTCCTCTTCGCTCCAGACAGGAACATCCCACAAGAGCAGAAGTTTTGTACATTATGTGGTCCAGACATCTAGCAATCAAAAATTGGTCCTTGTGAAAGTCACTAAAATCCTTACACTAGCCAGTCTTTCGAAGTCAACGCATCAACTTCAAGGTCTAATATGTCCCACCCGCTGCCAGGTGTCATTGTAACACTGCAACGTCCCACATCGGTGTGTATATAATACACACATTCACAAGGCGGTGCAGTCGCCTTCATGCACAGCGCCTCAATGGCGACAAGAATGTGGACGTTTCGATGACAGGGATGTAACATGCTTGGTGCAAAAATGATATATCAAAATACAAGTTCTGTACTAGACCGTTTTATAGCTGTAGCTTTTTTTTTTTTTTTTTTTTTAAATAAATATCACACCGTGTCTCAGGTATTGAAATCCGTGAGCGTTTTCACAGACGTGGGAATCCAGGTTCTGTATTTAGAAGCGGCATAATTGCGCATGATTCATGTGCGCGCCATGTGAAATGTTGACTGTACGTTGTTGCTTTTTTTTATTTTTTTTTTTACTTCTATTTCGGGACGCTGCTCTGCTCGTACCGCCAGCTGGGGGGCACGGCGCCGTAATCAGAGCCGGTTCCTCTCGCTCGCTCGCTCTGCGGCGTAATTCTGCTCAGATGCGAAGGCCAGGGGAGCCAGCGTGGCGCTGGCGCAGCCGAGGGAGGGAGGAATGTGCGCCCGGCCTGGCCGCCGGACGGAGAGAGAGCGTTAGGTTTGTGTTTCCGGGCCGAAGTGACGCCGGCGGCCTGTGGCGGCTGCGGTTTGTTGTGTTTGCGGCGGGCCGTGTTTACAGAGCAGAGCCTCCCCGGCCAGACGGGCAGCTCGACTGGAGCTCTGCGGCTTCAGCTGCCGAGGCCGCGCGAGTGGCCGGCGCAGGGCCTTTTGCGGCTGGACCACTGATGGCTCAATCACTGAGGTTCTCTGGGTTTTTATTTTATTCTATAGCACGTTTAGCTGCTGAGCTGTTACGTTTATTTCCATTTCCAGTGTTGCGAAATAATGCAAAAATTAATACAGCTCTTTATTGTGACCAGTGTCTTAAACCAAGCTCTAAATTTAATCTCGGTAACAAAATTATGACCGTTGAGGTGCTGTCGTTTTTTTACTTGAAAATGTGTTTTTAAAACTTGTGGCAGGTTGTCTTTATATCACTCCCCATATAATCAACTTTCACGAAGGTTACATGAATGCGTGTCACGTGTATGTCAAACCGCTACGCTAATGATGAACACCACTGAATTTGGGGCCGTTATCTAATTGACATAAAAAACATAATTTAACACCCATTAGCTGTAAATGGGCTAAATTCAGTTTGTGGCTGTTTGTGTGTGTGTGTGTGTGTGTGTGAGAGAGACAGAAATTCACAGTTCGGCCTCCACATTGTGGCTCATCAAGCTTTACATAAACATTTTAATAATATATCAGAATCCCAGACTGTTTTTAGACAAGCGTGAGCACGTCTAGATGGGTGAGTTTCAGGTCATATGCATTTCTCACTGTAGAGGCCGAGGTGTGTGAGTGTGTGAGTGTGAGTGTAAGGTGAAAAATGCAAGCTGCCCTCCCCAGCACAGAGCAGTTTATCTCCTAACTGGCTGTCGCTATACGTCTCCCCCACCGATCCATCCCTCCACCCGGCCTCCATGCGCTCTCTGCAAGCCCAGCCGCTGTCTAAATATTTAAACAGAGCCATATTTTCAGACGAAACATCGTGGAGATTTAAAGTCGTCCTCACTGGGAGAGACTACGTCCAATCCAATCCTGAGGATTTAAGAGCGTGCGGTAATTGACCAATGACACGATCCTTCTCCCCCACCTTCTGCAGGTGATGAGCAGCAGGTTCCTGCCCTATGAAACCCTAGTCACAGACGCTGTGCTGAGCCTGGATGAGGACACGGTGCTGTCCACCACAGAGGTAGGCCTTCCGCAGGCCTGCTGTCAGATTATTATTAATTATTATATATTTTTTTTATTTCTGTGTCCTTTCAGTCACTGTTGCTATTAATCTTTTTCTAAATCTGGCTGCTCTGGCTCCCTCTGTCTGTCTCCCCTGTTCCAACCCCGCCTCACTCACACTCTGTTAGTGCTGTGGATCTGGCTACGCTTCGCAACGGTGATGTCACCGTTTACCGAGGCTTTGCCCCGAGCCGCGTCAGCAGCGGAGAAGGAAAAGCAGAGTCCTCGCTTCTTCACTCGATCAATCTCCCTTTCTCTTCTCTCTCTCTCTCTCTCTCTTTAGTTATTTCTTCTCCTCCCTCCCAACTCCTCCTGTGTGTTGGCAATTTCTGTCTTTCTAACTTGGCCCGTCATCACGCTCCCTGGTGCACCACAGCCCATGTTAACTCTCATTAATAAATCCTTTGCGGCAAATAATGAATCATTCAGCTTGCGAGCCTCACTCGCAAGCCCTCTGTCACCCTGATCAAGGGGTGGGACCCCCATTATATAATAATATATCATCAATAGAGCTCTCACAGTATATAGTTGTATTGATTTTGTTGTGGGCAGCACTGTTTGTCCGGCTTATTTAAACGAGAAGAATCGAGACTTAATTCATGTTTATACACTGGGAAGCCATTTATGATTTTCAGGCTGACCTTCATGGGGGGCGCTTACATTTACAGCATTTAGCAGGCGCCCTTATCCAGAGCGACTTCCAATCATTAGTGGCAAGGACAGTCCCCCGGGATCAACGCGGGGTTAAATGTCTTGCTCAGGGACACGGTGGAAGGATGTGGGATACGAACCTGGGACCTGCCCTGGTCCGGTTCACTAGGCTTCTTACCACAGTCAAACTCAGGCACATATTACCAGCCTAAGGTTGTGCATGCCCACTCTAGTACAGGAAACATTCATTTTATTTAATGTTTTTCTTTTTAAACCGAAAAGAACCGTGTTTGAAGAATCCAATTTCTCAATCTTTCTTAGTCGCCTTGCTCTCCCTTCGTGACATTAACATGATTGAACGAAATGCAGCCATCAAGTGCCTTGTCCACAATTTGTGATGATTTGTGGCAGTGATTTGTTTTGGACCATTAGTGTGATTTCCCCCCCCTCCCCTCCTTCCCAGTTGAATTGGTTGACATTGTGAAACACTGCAGCGCAGCACGTGGTGACACCACAAAACGCGTCCTCCTGCTTTTAACCATCACCCTTGGTGAGCAGTGGGCAGCCATGAAAGGGGCCCGGGGAGCAGTGTGTGGGGACGGTATCTTGATCGAGGGGACAGTTCAGGACTTGAACCCGCAAGCCTTCTGCAACCCGACTCCACTTCCTTACCCGCGAGGGCCACCGCATTCAGAATTCACAGGGACCCCATTATTCTCCCTGACTGCCAGTTGAGAAAACTGGGGCCCTTAACAGCTGCCACAATTTTGCCATAAGAGATAAGATCTAGGCAGGGATACGCCCTTCGGCAGGGTCCCGACGTCTTTCCCAGACCAGGCCTCCAACAAAACCGCTTTAATCATTCCTTCTTGGGAAAGCTGCTGTTTCACTAATGATTTTTATTTGGCGTTTAGTACGACATGCGTGCGAGATGTAGCGTCTGCTCGTCTCTTTCTTCACGTCACCGGGGACGTGACTCTTGCTTATTTCTTTTTTCAGCCGCCAAGACTTCATCAAGGCTTTGATCCCAGAGCCTTTTGATTTTAGATATAAAATACAGATTTTTATTTATTCATTTATTTTTTCTTGGCTGTCCTTGAGTTCTGGTGGTCCGGGCTTGTAGAAGATATTGACCAGGATCTGTTCTCTACCCCCCCCAACCACCCATAGGTGGATTTTGCTTTCACGGTATGGCAGAGCTTCCCGGAGAGGATCGTGGGATACCCTGCCCGCAGTCACTTCTGGGACAGCAACAAGGAGCGCTGGGGCTACACCTCCAAATGGACAAATGATTATTCCATGGTCCTCACTGGAGCTGCCATCTACCATAGGTAATCTTTAAAGCATTAGTAATAATTGCTTATAAAGCATCCTCGACCATTTATGAATGTTGTCATGGCAACTGAGTAAAAACAAATTGTAACCTTTACCTCGCACAGATATTACCACTACCTATACACCCACTTCCTGCCGAGTAGCCTGAAGAACATGGTGGACCAGCTGGCCAACTGTGAAGACATCCTCATGAACTTCCTGGTCTCTGCTGTCACCAAGCTGCCCCCAATCAAAGTCACGCAGAAGAAGCAATACAAGGAAACCATGATGGGGCAGGTGTGTGTTTCATGGGTTCTACATGAGTCCTTAGGTTGCTCTTGATGTTTCTAGAGTGGTAGATCATATTGCTTTCCAAATTTACTGTATAGTCATGCGTGTTTTGTGTGTGCTCTGTCCTTCAGTCCTCCAGAGCGTCACGCTGGGCAGACCCGGACCACTTTGCCCAGCGGCAGACCTGTATGAACAAGTTCGCCAGCTGGTTTGGCGCCATGCCTCTGGTCCACTCCCAAATGAGACTAGACCCAGTTCTTTTCAAGGACCAGGTCTCCATTCTACGCAAGAAATACAGGGAGATTGAGAGGCTCTGACAAGACTGGCGCCCCCTGACGGACAGACAGGGGGCTACTAGAGACTACTTTGAGAGGGGGAGCCCGAGGGACTCGATGCCGCCTTTGTAGGGTGGCGTGCCGTGGCTTTGTCTTCCACTCAGCACATTGCCAATGACGAAAACAATGGCAGGACTACAGCAGTGTCTGGGGAACGTTTGCACACTTAACACACATTCGAGAGAAACACACACCCACCTTTCTGGCCACAAGACTCTTGGAGAGATTTTTTTTAAAAATATATATGTACATGAATGCCACCCAACCGCAAAACGACTTTGCTTTCACTGCAGAGTGTTAGACAGGAGGGGTGTAGTTTGTTCTTGTTATTATTACTTTTTTTTTTTTTTTGTATGGAATTCAAAATTCAGTGCAAAAGATCCCTAAACCTAATTCTCCTTTTGGATCGTTACCACATATTACCACCAGTGTCATACAGGTTACTTTACGTTAGCCTTTAAGTTGTGGCCTGTGGTCATATTGACTTGTCAGCTTCACAACAATGGAACAGATTTTTTATTTTCTCTCTCTCTCTCCATAGTGCACATAATTTTATTCGAAGGAACAACAGATACTGTTCAGATCTTAAATTCTATTTTTGCAAATCTGTTTTATAATGTTATTTCTAAGTGGTGCAGAAATAATTAGCTTCAAGAAGAATGTTCCGTTTTAAACCATTACTATTATTTTGCAGATACAAGATTTAGACGAACGTCATTTTGATTTCCGAGCTCAAGATGTATTTTTGTGAAAATCGGATGGGTTAACCCCCCCCAACATCCTCATCCTTTTTAATTTATCAAATGACACTACGATGACTGTGATGGGTGGTAAAATGTCCTTGGTTGCCTGTAACATTTCATTCGTCTGCTGCGTTAACTGCCAATCGCCATTCCCTGCTCGCAGAAATGCCTTCGCAAGCGTCAACACGGACTGATGGTGACCCGTCTAAATTCATGTCCTTTATTATTTAAAATCGCCTCTTTCTCACGACAATGATGGATTAAAAAAAATCAACACTACATTGAAGAGTAGCAATTTACATTTCAGTCTGACTTACAAAATGGAATGTCTTCTGTCTCTCGTTATGGTTGGGGGGGTGTGATGTTTTATTCTCCCACTTTCCGCCCAAGTAGGTACTTGAATGTCTGATAACTTGAAGGGGTGCCATACATAGACGCACAGCCTCCTTTATGCAAGGCGACTGGACTTTACCACCATTAATGAGCATGCCCGCTACGCCGCGTCACAGCCATACAACATACAGCAGGCAGGTGTTTTTGCATTTGTCATGATTCAGTCATATCATGGTTCATAGTGACACTACCACATTTACCACTTCCATTGAATGTCATCTTTTTTGGTTTTCATGTTAAAAAGCATATGTACGTATTTTTTTGTAGCATCTCAGCTACTTGTATGGTGAAGAACTGGGAGTACATATCAGTTGCTGCAGTTGATGTAACATTTACATTCAGTATCTCTTTCTGTCTTTTGCATATCATGTCTGTAATCATTTCACGGTGTTAATATTTTATCATGCATTTTTTACAGGCAAACCATGGACGTGGGAAATCCCAATGCATAAACTGTATGTTTGTCTTTCTTTTTTTCATATAAACCTGGACATTTAATTTACAGTGGATGGTTGTAAAGCATATCTTTTTTTTTTTTTTTTTTCCTCCCCCTCAATATCTGTGCCAATATTTTCCACCCAGCCTCTCTGAAGTTTTCATGTTAACGGTGAAGTGTCTTGCTGTGTTTTGTTCTTTTCTTCTTTTTTTTCTTTTTAAATGATTCATGTTCAGTGAACTTGATAATACACGACAAAGCCATTCATATCAAATTGACTTTCTGAATGCTGCTGGATCTCTCAAAGATTTCTTTTGAAGTCACCAAAGACACTTGACTCGGTCATACAAAGGATGGGTAACGAAATTCATTGTCAACATTTGATTTCATTGATCTGTTTAACCGTGTTAGCGAATCAAACCCCTGCTATGAATATCCCTCGAAGGTCAATGTTCTCTTATTGAGAATTGGCAATAGAGGCCGCTAACAAATGGTTCTGTGCAAACAGCAATAAGCCTTGAAGAGAAAATTATATATATCATATGAATGCGTAAGTGTTGTGGCCATGTGCCATAAGTCATTTTGATTGTGCCTTGGATTATATTTCAATTTTGGGTGGTCCGTATGGAAGAGGTTTCCCGAAGTCAGTCAGATTTAGCTTGTCTAACACTGGAGTTTCCTCAACAATCATTGGAAATACACACCTACTTTCAATCGGCAAATGGTGAAGAAGATACCCACACCTGCATGACCACATTATTATTTATGATGATAGCAGATTTTCTTTTTGGATTTTCTTTTTGCCCCCTCCTGTTCGGATACCTTTCTCCTTCCCTCCGGTAATTAACATTTTTTTTTTATAGAGGTAATAAAGAAATAGGATAATGTCAATTTTGTATGAATGATTTATATGAAAATAAATATTTGATGGTGTATGGCAACATGCCTTTGCCTGATTTGTTAAATGCTGAGTGTACGAAAATGTTCTTCATGCACAAAGTCCCCATCAGTCAAAAGACATTTTAGGCAAGAGCAATTTTTGGGACACCTACCTACGCAAATTACAAATATTTGTACACTACATGTTCTGTAGCCCAGTCCCACACATTAATAAGAAGCAATTGTTGGCTCATTTACATCTTTGTTCTAGATTTAGCATTTAAACTTTTAAACAAAATTCAAAACATTACCATTGGATCTTCATTGAACTGTGCTAAATACAGTCATCTTCATTTGAATTTACAGTTATCATAGTAATTTCCTTTAATACTATTTGCAACAAACATAAATTACATTTTCTCAATGAAACCATTAAAAGCTAGACGGATGGCTGGTCGAAAGGTACACCAGGCAAAGAAAGCCTAAATTATTGATGGTCACTCACTCACTGACCATAATCGCTTAGTCGTTTTATTCAGGGTCAGGGCTGCTGGAGCCCATTCCAGGGCACTGGATGCAGGGACACACACACACACACACACACTTCCAGAGGAAACCCACGGGAGAAGAGCACGCAAACTCCGCCCACACAAGGTCCGATTCCGATTCACAACCATAAGACGTGTGAGGCCACATCGCCAACCGCCATGCCACCATGCGGCCAAGACAGCGTGTTGATTATCCTAAAAACAGAACAATCATTCAGTTCTGAAAGAGTGTATTTTCACAGCCGAAGAACATCTAATCATTTCCTGGGAAATAAACCACTTGGAAGTCATTTCTGACTTCCCCTTGGGGAATTAATAATGTGAGAGAAGTGATTTGGTTTGTTCTTCAGTTGCAGGTATATTAACAGCTTTCTCACAGTGCTTTCAACACCCTGCTTATTATTAGTTGATGGCTCAAACCCAGCGTGGCACACTTATTATTCTAACGCGGAAAAGAATGACAGATTGAGCAAAAGGGGAAAAACAATTTAGTTGAGTGAGAAAAGATATTGAGGTCTATTCCCCCCCAATTCTGTTTCCACCCTGCTATTTTGTCATCGAGCAATTGAGTGAGGCTATAACAGCCTCATATTTGTGTAATTTCAATTTGGATTGCTCTCAAATATCTATCTCACCTTCCTGTATTGTGTACTATAGATGTATTTTTAACCCAGTATAAATGTGAAACAAATTCCTTTGGCAAATGAGAAATAAAAGCCATTACAATTTTCTCTCGTCTCGCTGTTTATTTGCATTTAATGTTGCATACATGATGCCAGCAGCATGGCTTTTTTTCATTCATTGCTGCTGGGCAACTGAAAAAAAAGGTAGATAACTTATTTAATATGATGCATTGCATTAGCAACTGGCTTTAATACCTTCTGTGATCGTTTAAGTGGCTTTTTGTGCATTTGAGAGCAATCAGGGGACAGCCCTCAAAGTGTTCTACCTCACAGATGCAGCGCCTGAAAGCATATCTTCAAACAGCACATGGAAAATGAACACTGCATCAGTCACAGTAACAATTATAACAGTTAAAAAAACACACACACACACACACACACACACACACACACACACACCATAAGTCTTAAAAAGTGCCGCCACCATAGCAACTTCCCCGGAATGCAGTTTAGAAAATACTGTTAATGTCTTTTTTTTTATCAGTTTGTTAGATGTCATTATGTTTCAAACATGAACTGCACTTACTGGATTCTATGACCATAAAATAATAAAGTTGCCAGTTTGATGCCAAATTCAGCATTGGTTTGGGGTTATTGGGAAAAAGAAGGCTACCTCATGAGCTTCTGCACTAACAGCATTATGGCTTATGGCATTAAAAGAAAAAAAAAAAAAAAAAAAAGGAACAGCATCTGCCAAAAAATAATCCACTTTGTCCCATAAATGAAAACCACACACACACACACACACATTTAGCATATGATTGTGTTATATAAAACAATAGTGAGATGAATAGAAGTTAGTAAGAAGCTGGCAGTTGCCATCGTCCGTGTTCTGCATTGTCCAAGAACAGCCATCTTTTTAAAGAACAGAACAGCAGTCATCCATCGCCTCCTTCTTGATGGTGGGTGTGTGTGAGAGAGAGAGAGATAGAAAGCGCTCGAAAAGACGAGCCTCAGCTCCTCACTGCAAGCATCGAATTGATCTCCCAGATGAGGTTTCGGAGCTGGTCCATTATCTGCTTCAGCTGTTGGTTCTTCTGTTTGAGTTTCTGTCAATAAACAGAAGGGGAAATCCATCAAATTAAACACGTTGCACACTGAGATCGAAGATTGAAAACATGCACGCGCAGACACGGACATAGTTACATATCCTACAAACGCTGACATCTCATGCCTGTGTGAATGATGGGAATCATTAAAGAGGACGGACCGGGAGGAGAAGGGCTGTACAGCCGATGAGCTGAAGCCAACAGGGGAAGTGGAAAAGTAGTTGATGTATGAATGCGTCAGTGGGTGTTCTAAACTGCAGGGACCACATACTACCAAAGCATCATCAGCGCATCCCAAGGAATTTGGCATTCCTGAACACTCCCCATGTGCTTATCTAGCACCTTCAGAATAGTCACATTAATTCATGCTCTTTTTTTTAACATTCCAAAATATCATCAAACTGTGATTTGCCATCAAGAAGGTGCTACAAGTGCATCACAACAAAGACCAACAGACTCAAGAGGTTTTGCCCAAAATCCATTACTATTCTGAACTACTAACATAGACCGATGCCTCAGAATTCCATCTAATCATTAGTAGTGCAATATTTAATAGTATTATAGTATTACAGTCCAATATTTGCTGCTCACGTCGTATGTCAATCATTACTGTGCAATATTAAAATAACGTATACATAAGACCGTATTTTATTTACTTACTCTCTTCCACATGTATATAGCGCGGCACTATTCACGTTATCTTGTGTTATTTGTTTAGTGTATAATATCTATATAGTGACAATAAAAGGCATTCATTTATTCGTTATCTTGGTCATCATGGCAGATTCTGTGTGAAATTTCAACGTTTTCTGTTTCGCCCTGCCGTTCTTCAGTGCAACACAGCTACATCCTTTTCATCAGTCCAACTAAATGCAATCAGGCAGTATCTGAAACCACGGTTAAAAAGAATGAAAAAATCTATTCCAACTCCATTATAAATGGTCACAATTCTCTAACCGTGACTAATTGCACAACATTATCCGACATTGATAACAATTCCGGCAATCAATTTCACCGTCTCCCTAATTCGTGACGTTTAGCCGGCCCCTTGCGGCCACTGAAACGTTTGAGATTGAATCAACATGTTCTCCTTGGCCTTATCACACGCACCTATTAATAAATCATCTTATTTACATTTACAGCATTCATCAGACGGCCTTATCCAGAGTGACATACAGGGACAGTCCCCCCCTGGAGCAATTTAGGGTTAAGTGTCTTGCTCAGGGACACAATGGTAGTAAGCGGGATTTGAACCTGGATCTTCCGGTTCATAGGCGAGTGTTAACGCTCCACAGCGTTATTCTGTTAACTATGCTGAAACAAAATAATATTCTGAAGCATTGTGCTCCATGGTACTTCAGGATTCTTAAAAAAAAATGGTTTATCCATCGAAACCTTTCCATACAGTATTAAATACCAGATGATTAAAAAAATTGGGATTTGGGATATAACTGGTAACATCACCGTTTGTTATTATTGTCACCCATACTGTCAGTACCGTTACTAGCATGCTGAGGTACAGCGCCTCGGTTTCCAATTCATTTCTGCAACAGTAGGATAGTCCAAAAAAAAAGAAAAAAAAAAAAAGAAAAGAAGTTTAATTGGTGATCCCGGTACTGTTGCTTAGCAACGTCAGCAGTGGCACTTACTTGTCACTTGAGGTTGTGGCTGAAAAAAATGGACAAAAGATTAATATGAGGCATTACGATGACAACCTCAATAAGCAGTTAGATCAGGATTACATTTATTTAGCTCTCATATTGAACTGTATAACTGAAATTGTGTTTATAGCGTCATGTACACTCTACGACTAGTCCTCCAGGTGCCAGTTTCAGCTTTTTGGGTTAGCCTTTTTATTTAAAAAACTCCCCTGTGTTCAGTACACTCCCTCCTTAGAACAGGCTGTAACAACTATGGCACAGCGAAGACTGGAGGCCTCGTGTTCCATCCTCCTCTCAATATATTCTGAACGCGGATGTTTGCCTTCACGACGTCTCCTTTCTGTCCACTACTCGGTTGTTATTTGCTCCTGCGGGGCTTTTCCTTGACAGCAGGGCTCTTGTTTGCCACAGAACTGGCCTGAGAGGAACAGGGAATTTTGAAACTAATCACTGCAAATACAGCGAGTGCCGAATGCCACAAGGCCAAAACGCAGTGTTCACGATTCTGACGGGCTCTTCACAAGGCTGACATCAACGCCTCTTGACATCCTAAGCACAAGTTTGGTATAATTTACTTTAGCAGCAAACTTGAGTTTCATGTAGCACCCACACTCCAGCCAAAAATACCACTTTTACTAGATCACACATCACCATGGGTTTACTATTAGAGGGGAGTAGTAGCCCCCTATTAGACTGTGATGATGAATTTCTTTTAGATTTCAGTGAAATCTCCCTTGTTTGCAATGGAAATGATCCCAATGACAATAAAGAAGAGAATTCTCAAACAAAACATGCTTATGATTTATGTATTTGTATGCTTGGGGGTGTTTATTGGGGGGTAGGGGTACACTGGAGGAAACTATGACTTGGGGTCCTAGCGAACCAGAACTGATTACATGGTAACCTGGAAGCACGTTGTAAGTTGCTCTGAAAAAGGGTGTGAGTGTAAAAGTTATAGACACGAGCCATGTTTTCAAAGGGCTAACGTAAGAACTCTTAAGCACTTGGATCATTGCAAGGTTCAGCGCAGCAAAGGGCACTGAAGACCACAGGCCAGATCAGATCGAGCTGCAGGTTGAAATGGTGATGCAAGATCGGCCCTGTCTTTACTCAACTTTCCAAAGCGGAGTGTGAAGGGCTCGTTCCCCTGAGCTTCCTCTTGCAGCAGCGAAAGACTTTTTGGATGCAAGCTTTGTGAGGACAGGGCTCATTAGTTAAGAGAAAGAAAGAGATATCAAGAGAGAGAGAGAGAGAGAGGGCGCAAGGGCTTTGTCCTCAACCTGGATGAAGGGACGAGAGACATTTGGCCCTGGCAGATGTTCACACGCAAGGGCACCCACCTGGCTCCGCTAGAAAAAATGTTAAAATGTCAACACAGTCCCTTCTGATAATAGATTCTTTCTTTTGCCCTTCAGCTCCTGGAACAACAGCGTTGGCTCGCTGCATTTTAATTACCCCGCAGAAGTGGGGGAGGGAGGGGAGAAAAAAAAAAAAAAAAAAAAAAACTTTTCTCCAATTTTTCTCACCTACTTTGCACAGTTTTTGTCACGGATAAGTCTATCAAACATGCAACAAAATCGTGAAGGGCTCAGGCAACCTAAAAAAGCACCAGAGAAGAACCCAGACGCCAGTCATTAACACTGGCCTTTATTAGAAACATGCCGGAGAACTTTGATGTTCGAGCAGGGACAGAATCTATGATGAACATGGGTGACTCTAGCTTCTTCTTATCCCGTGTTTCCTTCTCGCGTCCACATTAAGATCTAAAGGACGTTTCTCAAGAATGTGTGAGCACAATCTTTGTAACATTTTTCTTTTGGAGCAGAAATGTTCTACTTGTCAAATAAGTCATGAAAATGTTATGAAGCGTAAATTGAGTTCTGGGCTCCATGTGAAAAGCGGGCACATTTAGAATCCCTGGACATGAAATGAGCAGCAAACTGACTGACATATGGTGCGTGTTTCGACTCCAATCACACGTCTGATTGAACCATCTGACAGGCGCAATTCCCCAAAGTTCCTAAAATGACACTAATTTTATTGCGTATTTACCCACTCTGCGTTTTACAAAGACGTTGCCGCTTTAGTCAAACTGACACATTTTGAGTATGTACTGTTTTACCATTAAGTGGTAAGGTCTGAGTACATTTGAAGAGCTCACATATCCACAAAAAAACGAATCAATCTGAGTTTGTTTAAAGGGCTGAAAGGGTCAAAGTGTGAAAATGCCCTCACTGCACAAGGCCTATAGATTTTAATCATCACAATATGGTGGTCCAAAGGTAGTCTATTATGGTTAATTAGACAGCATTAAATGGAAAGCCACTGGAGCTAACACATAGTATGCATCTAATTTAAACAGCAGGTAATGTTAATTGATACAAAACCATATTTGTATCAATGTTATCCAAAATAAAGGCAGCACTGTAACTTTTGCTTTTTCTATTTAAGCCACCCTATATTATAAAGAAGGGACCTAAATCCCCTATCCATAAACCAAGGTTGGCACAGAATAGATCTGCCAATACATGAGTGTATATAACAGTTAATGCCAAAATGTAGAGCACCACAGCTAAAAACCTTTACATTGTTTTAGAATATAAATAGTACAAACTGAATCGAAGTGAATTGTAACTTTCCCAATGACAAAATGAAACAAACGCATGCATGTCTCAGAGAACCAAGACAACAATTCATTTAACTGCTTTTGTAATGCTAATGAGGAGGGAGGGCGGGACGCTACAGTAACGCGGCGCAGTGTTTTGCACACCGCAGTAATAAAAATGCAGTGTCGCTCTGGATCCAGGGCTCGGCTAATCCACCCTGTCAGTAGCAACTCAAATCGCTGCCTTTATTCCTGTGGATCTGGCACGGCATTACAAGTGTAAGTGTCTGCAAGTGAGGCGAGGGGATTAGGAGGATCCAAAAGGAGGCTTGGGGTGGGGGAGGGGTAGCTGCTTAAAACAGAGCTGTAGCATATCCCCCATCTTCACCTCGGCAGAACTGGACCCACACTCTGGTATAACTAATTACATTGTAACTAAACACATTCTGCAGCAAATTAATCACAATTAATCGTGACTAATCGCAAGCCCAGCTACTGAGTTTGCACGTGATTAATGCGGACAACCAGTTCATCTGCTGTGGCAGCCAACCGGAGATGAGGAGTCATGATTAATCGTGACTTACTCTATGCTATATTGCATGTTACGCTGTCCGTCTATATATAATGTAATGCTTGTTTCTGGCATGGATGAATTTCTCCTCCGTGTCATGGGTCAGACCCAACACAAGAAGTAATCAAAATGCAGCTGTGTTATTTGCATTTATTTATTCCAATATTGATCAAGCCGTACATTTTCACAGTCTTAGATGCAGTGTATTGAGTCGGTGGTAAGGCGTTTTGCCGTGATAAGAAAACTGTGTAAGTTTTCCTTCCCTCAGGGGCTGAAGCAGCTAGCCAGAGGAGGAGATGGTGGTAAACCTTTGGTCAGCACATATGAACGCGTGTCTGTGTGGCGACTGTCATTCAATACTAGGTTTCCTGCACTTTGGAGAAAATGACAAGACTGTCACCAAGCTAAAAAAAAAAAATTGCCATTATCCCGAAGGAGAGCTCTGGCCAAGGCCTTGAAACACTCGCACTCCTCTCTCCCTCAATTTCAATTTGCTCACTGCGTTGAGAGGGAGCTCAAGCTGAGAGAGGCGGGAATCGCGCGGCTCACCCACTGATCAATATTCAACGCCGCTGCTCTGCTTCTCCCCAACTCGGGCTCCCCAAGTGCCAGCCTTTAATCAGAACACACTGTTTACCAGGGGCTGCCTTTTACTGTATAAAAATCGGACATATAAGCACTTGTAACAATGGTTGCATAAACAATATACCATGCATTAACCTTAAAGCAGTTAAATAGCAAAACCTTCTCTTCCGTATCAATAATTTTCAGTCCCGAACGCATATCAGGGTGGAAACGGGCCACCAGGTGATGCTTTTTTTTAACATTAGTAATCATTAGATAAAATAAATTCTCCTATTCTGTTCCAGAATGTGCACTTTAGTTAAACTGGGGGAAATAAATATATTTATATTACATTTACATTTTACAGCATTTAAATGACTGCTCATAACAATTAAATGATTAGAATAAAAATTATGACACACACTATGTAAGGCAACCTTAGGTTTGAGGAAAGTGCTACTAACTGTTTAAATATGATTATCAACAGTGCACTCACCCGCCAAATGATGGAAGGCAACATGATAGCAACACGATTTTGCTGGAAAAGCAGAGTCCCTCTGTATATTCGGGTAGCGGGCTGACTTCATTTTATTAAAACGTGGCATCAGTGAACCCAGACACTGCCTCTACAGGCTTGTACAGTAAGGATTATAATATGATGGGTGCATGTGCTCCCATCACACTGGAACAGGGTCAGTCTGTACCCACCAGACCACATAACCTGTTTTGCATTGTTTCTCAAGTCCAATCTTGCACAGTGCTTTTAACCATGACAAAGATTTTAATCCTTTCTATTTTAAACCAATTTTAGGCATTTACTGTACAGTACAGTAGGGTGGTAGTAGCCTAGTGGGTAGCACACTTGCCTATGAACCAGAAGACCCAGGTTCAAATCCCGCTTACTACCATTGTGTCCCTGAGCAAGACACTTAACACTAAAATTGCTCCAGGGGGGAACTGTCCCTGTAACTACTGATTGTAAGTCGCTCTGGATAGGGGTGTCTGATAAATGCCTTAAATGTAAATGTACAGTTTGGCAACAAAAGTGAGCACACCACAAAGTGAAAATGTCCAAATTATCCAGAGAAGCAAAGAGTACGAAATGCTGCCATCCAGGGTCTCTCCCTGCTTTGGAGAGACCCAAATGTCCAAATGTTGTTTGCTATTTTTTTCACCGTTTATTTCAGTCCTGTGAAATATTAGAAACATAAATGATTAGGCGTGTCTGACCGGTAGCGTATGTTTTTGTGGTTCTATTTAAAGTAGCTTCTGCCTGACACGGGAAGCATTTTTTTGCTCTGCTTTTCCCTGGATGTCTAACAGGGTTCATTAGTAATACCTCTCCTGCTCCATTTCCATTTCACTCTCAATTCACCTCCGCCAGAATCCCAAATGTCACTTTAGATTTCATCTGCTATTCATCTGGGAATTATATATTTATATGGTTTTGATTTTCTTTTTAAACTCTTAACTTTAATGCAACCAGAGAAAGGATCTCCTTTTTGTTAAAAGCGCGGGTATTCTTTGTTTTTTCTTTCTTCTCTCTCCCTCGCCGGCTTTATGTAAGTGCTTCAGCTTGTCAGGTGAGGTCACAGTATGGTCAAGTTATCTTTTATTTATTTTTCAGATCTTTTTCCCAAGAGCTTGGCCAACGTAACCACTTCCTACTCACTCTGTCCTAGGATCGCATATTTAAAAGATAAATATCACATTTAGCACCCTCTACCAGTATTGTGCTTTTTATCTAGATCACGAAAATAATAACATAATACTTTTTCAAACTTCACGATGCTACATTTACGGTATTTGGCAGAAGCCCTTATCCTTTCATTTTACCATCAATGAAGTGGTCAGTTCTGGTTCACTAGGACTCAAACCACAAACACAATCATTTTATTCACTCTGTTGTAGTTTTTTCTTGCATAAGTCAGACTATAAGAAAGTTACAAGTTAGTGTAAGTATTCTCTAAAGAGGAAGGCCTTAAGCTGCCATTTGAAAATCCTGTGCTGTTCTGACCTCGAGGGGAAGTTCTTTCCACCACTTAGGGGCCAAGAAAGAGAAGAATCTAGATGAGCGTCTTCAGCGGTGGAGGGACCAGGCAAGCATGTGGTGGAGGGTCGGAGAGTGCGAGGTGCAGTGTGAGGTATAATTAGGGCTCTGAGGGAGGACAGTGAAACCCCATGATTGGCCTGAATCTAATGTGGGCAGATACTGGGAGCCAGTGGAGGGAGCGTAGCAGTGGGGTGGTGTGAGAGAATTTGGGAAGGTGTGTGTTGGATCTACTGGCAGGTCTACCCACCCCTGCTTTTAATTAATTATTTTCTTAAACTTCCTTTCAGAGCATGAATGCAAGCTTAGATGTGATGACTGAAACATTCGTGGCTGAATATTTCTATATGAAATCTGTAATGTATAATGAAAAATGTTTTGCAACCCAAACATTAACCATACCCATCACATAACAAGCCCCACTCCTTGATCGCAGCAGTGAAGGGTTGACAAGATCTCTCCCGACTGCAAGGGTTCACATTAAACAGAAACAAAGTGAGACCCAAAGCCTGCGGCTTCATTGTGTTCTGTTTGATTCAGTCAAATTTAATTTGTGTGGCTCCCGTCCCCCACCCCGCTTTCTTTCTTGGTTTCAAAAGAGAGGAACGGGCTTCTCCAGGCGTTGCGTTCATGAAAGCGGGCCTACAGCAATGAAAAGGGAGTCTATCTCCTTTCACTTGCAGTAATAACGCAGGCCTCTCAAAACGCAGCGTTGAACGAACCAAAGTCCTGAATGCCCGTGTTTTCCCCGAAGAAACGGGAGTTTTTGCCTCGAAACGCTCACGTAACCAAATCAAGATGCCTTTTAACCCAAATACTGGCGGTGACAGCGAAAAAAGAACCCTCCCAAAAGGACCTAAATGGAGCAAGGAAAAGTTGCCAATATCACCCGTGTAGCTCAGAAGGAGTCAGTGCCTGAGTCGAGATGGTCTTTTTCTTCACAGGGAGCTGGGAAGATGAAGGCTCTTTAGTGGGGTCTTGCTATCTTTTCTGGGGAAAGAGTCTTTCATCTCTGGCTGGGCTGTCAGGGGCTTACAGCATCTGGGTCTGACGATCGTTTCGCTGGCAATGTTGGGGGTGTAGGGGAGCAAAAAAAAAAAAAAAAAAAACACACAAACAGAGCAGACGGTAGAGGAGGACAAAAGAAGATAACAAGAAAGAGGTGCTAGATATCCAAGCAGATGAAAGAGAATTCCGCAATTCCACTTTAAGATCTCAAACAAGCCCAGTTCTTCTTCTGTATGGAGAGAGAGGCCAGATTTGGAGTTGCAGAGGGACACGGCCACTGTCTTTTGCTCTTTTCAACAGGTGAAGCATCACCGCAGCTCCAATTAGAAGCAATGATGGCACCGTGTTAAAGCCACAACATGGCCCACTGCTCTACTCGCCAATTAAACACACTTTTAGCGATGCCTTCTTGAGGTTATGTGACAGTGTTTTAAAGGGTCTGTGCTACTGCTGAACAATGAAAACCTGTTTTCACTGATTCTCATCATTGAGCCAACCAATATCGTTGGCTAAACGTTCCATTTACGTTTATGGCATTTGGCAGACGAAATTGTCCAGAGCGACTTGCAACATGCTTTCAGTTTACAGTCAGTGAGAGTTCCTGTCTAAGGAGCACATCCAACCCTTTTTTAGGAAAGGTAAGACTGTACACAGTATTCAAGGAGAGGTCTAACACTTGATCGCTCCCTTAATTTCAGCTAAGGCCATAAAAAAAAAAATCCTTCTTACTTTTCTGCTCACTGCATGGACTACCTTACATTTGTCCATGTTACATTCCATCTGCCAGTTATCAGCCCAGTCGTTAATTAAGCTGATATCCTGCTGCGGCATCTCTTTCGCCAACTCAATACTAGCAACCCCTCCTACTTTGTGAAATTAGCGAAAACGTTTCCAGTTTGTTGCATATGCTGGTGTCAATATTGTTTATATAGATTAGGAATAATGGTGGTCCAACATCTGAACCCTGGGGTACCCTGCTATGGACACAGGTTTATCCAGCATTGTCTTTTGGTTTTTGTATTTTGAGAAGGGAAAAAAACCCCATCTCAAATTCATTAAAGCCGCCCATGACCATTTCTGAATTATGACCCATC